>NC_041393.1:236148322-236164776 GCF_002162155.2 Triticum dicoccoides
AGAATCACACTCTCTGAAGAAGAAGAAGAAGAAGAAGAAGAAGAAGAAGAAGAAGAAGAAGAAGAAGAAGAAGAAGAAGAAGAGGGCGGCAAACGTAGAGCTGGGGTGATGATGATCTGCGGCGAACGCCGAACACGCCGAGGCCAGAGAGATCCATCCGACAGGGCGGGAATTTGATAATTCGGATAGCAGGTGAAAAGTCGCGCTGTCACATGCACGCATAGGCTGTCGCAACCGACGACCACGCGAGGCGATCGAGTTGTTCCTTCCACCTCCACCTCCCTAGCTCCAGCTGCCTCCTAAACGACGCAGCTGGCTAATTCCCCTTACTTTAACTAATCGCCTTTTTGTGCTGCTAATGTTTGATCTCAAAGAGAAAAAAAGCTCAATTTCATCAAGAGAAATCCTACTAATGAGAATTAGCGTGGGAAGAAGCCCTGCAAGCTAGCTACCACTGTAAAGGAGTGTCAACTTGCAGCTTTATCCTTTTTTTTAATAAAGAAAAGTGTGGAATCGCTGGCTTTATTCCAAATCCGAGCAGGCTGGAGAACAGTTTGGAGCTCACAAGACCTGCTGAATTGTTTTTTGGAAAATCAAGAAGAAACTGCTGGGGAATCATCAAAAGCCAACAGACGAATCAAATGCGCTCACCTCGCTCTAGTATCCTCTGTTTCGCCAGTAACCCCAATCCTCTCTAATTCATCAGATGCACGAACGATTTATAGCAGAATAAAGCAAGAACAAGGCGTCCAATGCAAGCTTAGCACATGTATCAGGTGTTTGATCCATGGGCCGATGAGCGGAGGGATGATGAACTCACATTGACGAGGCAGTCGTGGAAGAAGAGCCGGAGCACCGCCGGGATGGTCACGATCGTCTCGTTCTTCTTTCTGGTCACCTCCTTCAGCACGATGTCCTCCAGCTGCGGGCACGTCGTCTTGTAGTAGCCCGGCGACATGCCGCCGCCGTACGCCGCCTCGGTCAGTGAGGACAGCATTGCCGCGACCAGGGCCACCGCCGCCACGGCGCACACGCTTCTTCTCCGTTTCTCCATGAGTATGGGTCCGCCCTAAGCTGTAGTAGTGGTCGATGGAGGGGGAGGAGGCCGGCCTGTAGGGGGACACCGGACACGACGACCGGGGAGACGAAATGGAGAGACGGAGGCGGAGATAGCGGTGGTGGTGAGACCTGGAGAGAGGGCAATGCTTTATAGTGGTCCTAACCCGCTTCAGGATTTGGCCGGAATGCGGCTTAATTTCTGCTTTAAAGTTTCCACTGCCGACGACCTTGACAAAATTATTTTTTCACTGAAAAAGTAGAAATATTGAAAATATTGCTACATAATTTTGATTTTTATTTGACATGGTTGACAGCATAATCTTCAAATCGGTCTGCTTCCTTCTTGGCATAGCATAAACTTGGTCTCGTATGACTTTATTATTGCCAAGGTGTCGTATTTTTACGTTATTTCATTTGTAATTGACATAATAAAAGCGTCTTTTACTGAAAAATATTTTCAAAAATAAAATAAACATTGGGCAATAGAATTTGGGACACTAACTTTAAAATTAGAACCAACATTTAAATGTATAGGGGTGGACAACTTTGCTCAGTAAAAACTCCTTTGGCTTACATGTTCGGACGCAGTTCACCAAATCGCCCTACAAACCGTTCCCAAACTTAGGGAAGGTCCAACACGGATTTCAAATGTCCATAGATAAGAAGATGTTTGAAATCCCATAAACCGTCCTCAATTGATGTTCATGGACACGTTTGAACGTGTTAACAATTGAGGATGTTTGTTTTGGTGACTCCCATTGAAATTTCCCTAAGCTTCCGTATGCATATTTGCCTACGCTAAAGAAAATTTTGCATGTGGGGATTTCATATTGAAAGAGTTTGACAAATAAAATGACATTTGACAAACATGAAAAGAGTTATTAAAAAAAGTAACCACGCCAATGCGCTCTCAGGGCCCGGCTCGAGCGAATCCTAGCCGCCACTCCCTCCACCTCCACTTCATGTCCCCGGCTGGGGTCAAAGAACGTTAGTGAGCAAAGCCTGTCGGCCATGGCAGCGGAGCGGCTGCTGATAACCCACAAGTGTAGGGATCTATCATAGTCTTTTTGATAAATAAGAGTATCGAATCTAACCAGGAGCGAAAAGATTTAGTTAATAAAAACTAGTAAGAAATCAGTGTAAAAGCTGTAATGATTGATTGATGATTAGTGGATCACAAGAGAGATTGCAAGACAAATAGTAAGAGAAGTGCAGTACAACAAGTGAACCCATTCTTAATTTTGACAAGGACAAGCCGATTGTTTTACTTATACGGATCAAATGGGTTTTGACGACACATGAGAGTTTCCCCAAGTTACTTTCATCTAGTTTCATTGAGTTAACATTCATTGCTTTGATAATTTGTTGTGCGGTGAAACCTGAGATAATGTGTTTTTTTATTGGAACAACAACATACTTATGGTTTTATACACTATGCAAGCGATCCACAAACAAAACAATAATTACGACAGCATCTAACCATAGCAATAAACTTTGGTGTTCCAACATCCCTTCATGCAACCGTTAATAAACTTAGGGTTTGGTAATTTTTGACACTCCAACCATCCACCATAGATAATAATAATCACACAATGCTCTCCTCTAGACCCATGAAGGTAAAGTGATATGTAGTCAATGTTCACAGATCTCCACTATAGAATTACATCACAACATAATATCAACATTGAACTCTCAAACTTCACACGATTAATAGTAACAAGGTTTATCCCATGTCCTCAAGAACATAACGGGCTAATCACAGCACATCATATAGATCATGATCATTGAAGATGAAAAATGATTAACAATCTGAACATATGGATCTTTCACTAATAAAACTTCTAAGCATCAACTACAATGAGTAAACAGCACGAGAAACTATACTCAATAAAGGATCTGAGGTAAAATTTCATAGATCAAAAATCTATGGTTGAGGGAGATGATTGTGTTGATGAAGATGATGATGGAGAAGATGATCTCAATGATGAACAGATTGCTGGTGATGATGATAGTTTCGAATTCCCCCTCCTGGATGGATGGATGTCCGGCAGAACAGTCTACAGAGGGCAAAAGTGCTCCCCTCTTTTCCGCCTCGCAGACGATACTAGAAAAATCCCAGGTGTTCTCCCAGAGTAAAAAATATAGGCCAATTGGCATCGCGAGGCGGTGCCTGTGGATCCCAAGTGGCCACACTTGATGGCCTGCAATACACACATGGTAGGGTAGCACCTTCGCGTAAGTATCCCTATAGTTATCATTTCCAATGAAGAGTGGAAGAGAGTTTTGTGAGTGTTGTTTCGATCACACACGGGTTGTCAGCGGTCTTGTGCAAAGTAACTGTTTGAAACTCTGCAAATGACATTATTGTCCCATAAACAAATATACAAATGGTGGTGAAAAGAGTTGAAGGTTGGAGCGAGAATAATAATGACTTAAAAAGTAAATAACACAAAGTACACAACCGAAAGTAAAACATTGTTGCCTGCAGTAAAGAAGTTAGGCGTAGATAAACTTCAGATCAAGTGTATCAGTGCGACGATAATACCAGTTACCTTCAGTTGTGATTCCAGCAAGTAGATTATTTGTTCATTAGGCGGATCTCCCTTGACTGGATGAGCTCCTTCACACCGGATTTGTTCTTCCCTATAGTCCTGCTTTGATGTTTCCATTACATGATCGTTTCCGCAATTAGGGTTGTGAGACCGGAACAATGCATTAAGTTCGTTGGATCACCGCTATCTCATATTTTCTTCGCTCATGTTAGATATCAAAACTTGTCACCTGGAGGTCATAGATTCTCTAAACAATATGTGTTACCTGTGTAGGTCTTTAGATCATGTTGCCTGGACCCTTAAATTGGACAACGCACATTATGTGCACCAAAGATAAACAACTTACTACAAAAATCATTAAACTATAATCACAAATGATGACAAATAGATTAGACACAAATGAATCTTACCAATCCCCTACATCTCTCATGCCTATGGGAAATTACTCATGCATGGAAGGATAATAACCAAACAACACAGAGATGAAGACAACGGAGATCATATCAATATTATCGTGAAGATCAACAATAAGAAGAATAATTTAACGGATCTCAACCTTAAGATGAGTGAAAGTAGAGTTATGAACCCTAATCTTACAACTTGGAATTCCTCTCCATACAATGATGTTGTGGTGAATAGAAATGGAGATGGGTAAAGGAGAAGGGATGGATCTCCGAATGTTCTTCTTCTTTGGATCTCTTCTCCCTCTATCATGGATGGTGTGGCGCGCGGCTCTATGTCTCTAATGGTATGTGTCGATGTCAAAACCGGTGGATCTCGGGTAGGGGGTCCCGAACTGTGCGTCTAGGCGGATGGTAACAGGAGACAAGGGACACGATGTTTTTACCCAGGTTCGGGCCCTCTCGATGGAGGTAAAACCCTACTCCTGCTTGATTAATATTGATGATATGGGTAGTACAAGAGTAGATCTACCACGAGATCAAAGAGGCTAAACCCTAGAAGCTAGCCTATGGTATGATTGTTGTTCGTCCTACGGACTAAAACCCTCTGGTTTATATAGGCGCCGAAGAGGGTTAGGGTTACATAGAGTTGGTTACAATGGTAAGAAATCTACATATCCGTATTGCCAAGCTTGCCTTCCACGCCAAGGAAAGTCCCATCCGGACACGGGACGAAGTCTTCAATCTTGTATCTTCATAGTCCAGGAGTCCGGCCAACGGTGATAGTTCGGCTATCCGGACACCCCCTAATCCAGGACTCCCTCAGTAGCCCCTGAACCAGGCTTCAATGACGACGAGTCCGGCGCGCATATTGTCTTTGGCATTGCAAGGCGGGTTCCTCCTCCGAATACTTCATAGAAGATTTTGAACACAAGGATAGTGTCCGGCTCTGCAAAATAAGTTCCACATACCACCGTAGAGAGAATAATATTTACACAAGTTCAATCTGCTGACGTATTCCGTGGCGTGACATCACGGCCAAGTCTTTATTCGAATCGTTTTTACTGTTCCACCTCAGCGCGTTTAGCGAGGCGGTTTCCTTGGCATGTCATGTCAAAGCAGAGATCGTGTCCCCTTATTCCGGGATTCTCATCAATACGGGCGTGGGTAACCCAACCGCGCCATCAATTACGACGCTTGGGAGATAAGCGAGTTTTACCAGGCCGGTGGGGACGCATAGTCTTGTCCGTCCATATAAGGGGATAAGGATCCACCTTTTCACACACGCCTTCTTCCTCCTCTGCTCACCCATTTCCGCGCACTCGAGCTCCAGCGCCCAAGTCCGCACATCCCACCTCAACCTTCTCCGGTCATGTCAGGAGCGGGAGGCAAGTGGATGGCCTCCTCCATCATGGAGGGGCACATCAAAAAGTTGAGGAAAGCCGGATACCTGCACAACGACATTGCGCACCGGCTTCCAGACGAGGGGCAGCTCGTCCCCACCCCTAGGCCCCATGAGAGGGTGGTGTTCCTCCCCCATTTCCTCCGCGGACCGGGCTTCCCACTCCACCCATTTGTCCGGGGGATCATGTTCTACTACGGCCTGGATTTCCACGATCTGGCCCCAAACTTCATCCTCAACATCTCGGCATTTATCGTCGTGTGCGAGGCCTTCCTCCGCATCAAGCCCCACTTCGGCTTATGGCCGAAGACCTTCAATGTCAAGCCGAAGGTGGTGGGCGGCCAGCAGGCGGACTGTGGAGGCGCCATGGTGGGCAAGATGCCCAACGTTATATGGCTCGAGGGCTCCTTTGTGGAAACCATCAAAGGGTGGCAATCGGGGTGGTTCTACATTACCGAGCCGCGTGACCCCGAATGGGCAGCGGCCCCCGAATTCCGATCTGGCATCCCCACACGGCTCACCTCCTGGAAAGCGAAGGGCCTGTCGTGGGGTAATTCGGAAGAGGTGACCGGACTCCAAACCTGCGTCCAAAACCTGATGGACAAGAAGGTTAAGCTCGTCAACATAGTCCAGGTCATGCTCATCCGCCGGATCCTCCCGTGCCAACAACGGACCTTTAACCTGTGGGAGTTCGATCCGGCACAACATCAAACCTTGAGCAGGCTCTTCGACACTACGTACGAAGATGCCTGGAAGGTGCTGTTCAAGGGCGCCGAGGCTCCCGCATCCGCTGCCGAAGATCACGGATTCAGCTCGCGGCGTCAAGCCAGCGAGGTAAGCTATTTTACCCTTTACGGGACACTTGTTTTTCATAGTTTGACTCTATGCGGGATCTAAACTCCCTTACCTTTGACAGGCCTGACAGAAGACGTCTGGGCAGGTTGACTGTCCGGCTCCCTTGCCAGAAGACCCAGCGGACGCCCGATTGATGGGGCTGCTGGTTCCGGCACCTCACGTGGTGCCGGAGAAGAAGGCCAAGAAAAAGGCCACGAGAACTCGAAAGAGTTCCCGGCGCCAGGTGTTATCGGACTCATCGTCCGATGACTCTGAGGCGGACTCCTCCCGCGAAGACGAGGAGGAGGGAAAAGAGGCTTCTCCCCCAGCGGGGGGAGAGAAGAAAAGGAAGGCCGCCCCAACTGGGGAGGCCGGAGGGTCCAAGAAGGGGAGGACCCTTTCTCCGGACTACTCCACCAATGCCGCCGACGACGAAGAGGAGTGGCCACCGAGGGCTAAGCCCCCGGCGACATCGTAAGTATCTGGAAACCAGAATAACTCATGGTGTTTCATCTGTCGTGTAGAATCTCTTAACGCCGAATACAACCCTGCAGCCCGCCCAAGGACGGGCTCGATACTTCAACGAGCGGCTCCCTGGCCCCGTCGGAAGTGAATAGCATTTCACTTCCGGCCACCTCCTCTCCTCGCGTTGCGTATGACGCTGAGGTGGGGTCCCAAAAAGGGCCCATCCAAGAGGAGGAGGTCCCGGAGGCGCCGCAAGGCAACCTCCCGGACTCTGGGCATGAGGGGGATCAAACCCCAAAGGGCTCTAAGTCGGGCCCTGGGCCGGACTCCGTACCGGAACCTTCAGTGGTTCCGGAGTCCGGCAGGCGACCCCTTCGTAAGAAGGGCGAGACTACGACACCGGTGGCCTCCGTCCAACCGGAGGCATCGGATAATTTCCTGGAGGCGCTTAATGGCGCCTCCATCGACGAGGAGCACCGCACTGTTATGAGTGTGGTGATCCAGAAAGCTCAATCCGCCAAGAGCGGGCTGACTGAAGCCTGTACCAGTCTTCTAAAAGGCTTTGAGGTATGTATTTAAAATATGTAAAAATACTATCGCATAGACAGTAGCCCCTGATGCTCAGTTTGGTGTTCGGAAAGAAAAACCGAACCGAGGATCTAAAAAGATGTACGCAGGAGTCTAACACAAGCATGTCAATATGGGGAATGCGGGTTGCGCTGCTGACCTCTGCCGCACTGACTGCGGAGGTTAATGCATTGAAGCAGAGCC
Organism: Triticum dicoccoides; assembly: GCF_002162155.2. Classification (NCBI taxonomy): domain Eukaryota; kingdom Viridiplantae; phylum Streptophyta; class Magnoliopsida; order Poales; family Poaceae; genus Triticum; species Triticum dicoccoides. The sequence continues at coordinate 236,155,807 of NC_041393.1, forward strand.
TCGAGCGGTCCGAGAACGAGCTCGGCCTTGCCAAAAAGCGGCTCAAGGACAAGGAAGGTAAGTAATACCTTATGGAAGTATATAAAAGATGTGGTTGCAAAAAATGGCAGGAATAACGTGAGCATTGCAGGGGCCACGAACGAGGTGGCGACCCTAAAGGAAGCGGTGTCCAAGGCCGAAAGCAATGCGGCCGTGGAGTGCACCGAGCGAGAGATGCAGGAGGCGCGGGTGGCGGAGGTGCGGCAAGAGCTCCAGGCTCTCATGGAAAAACACGAGAGTTTGGAGCATGACTCAAAGACTCGAGAGTCCGAGCTCGCCTCGGCTCTTGAGAGCGCCAAAGCCGCTAAGGACGAAGCCCAAAAAGCCCTCCAGGAAATTGAGGCGATGAAGAAGATAGCGGCGGGTAAGGCATTCTTCATGCAAAGTAAGCACGTGAAAGTGAATTACTTGTTACTTACCCGAATCCGGAGCTCTCCAGGAGCATTCGCAGATCTGCCCCGCAGTGTGTCCGACGCTGCCGCATTCTACCGAGCCGAGGAGGGGAGTTCGATGGAGAAGGTGTTCTGGTCTCAGTATGCTGAGGCCGGACACCCGGTGCCCTTGAGCGACCAGCGGAAGCAGCTGGTCGAGCTCCATAAGGCGGCCGAACAGGCCATGAAGGGCCTCATAGTTCGGCTGTGGCGTAAGGAAGCCATGCCTGGGAGCTACTTCGGGCTGGTGAGGTGGCTGGTGGATGCCTGTCCATGGATTGAAGCTGTCAAGCGCTCCGTCTGTATCGAAGGTGCCCGTAGGGCCCTTGCCCGTGCTAAAGTGCACTGGGGCAAGATGGACGCTGAGAAGCTTGTGACGGACGCTCCACCTCCGGGCAAGGAGTATCGCACGCCCGAGATGTATTGTACGGGCGTCCTGAAGGGTGCCCTCCTTATAGCGGGTGAATGCTCCAAAGATGTAATTTTTGAGTAAACTCGCATTTGTTAGCCTGTACGCTTGAAAACTTGTTCATATGCGCTAAGCAACGCTTGGGAATTTAATATATTACCTTCTGTGCGGCCGTTTATTAAATTTGAGAGATGGCGAGTCGTCGGCTTCTGCCCCCATGCCACGAGTGCTGGGGTGTTCGGGATAAACTTGAGCGCTCTTTTTCCCATTCTTGGGTCCTTTGAGGGAGGCGCTCAATGCAACGAACAAGGCAACCGGACTATAATGCTTGAACACTCTCACTTAGCCATAGAATTCTATAATTTTAAATTTCGGTGAAGACCCTAGTATTCGGAAGACCGATTTCGGGGCGCTATCCATGCCTAGGCCGGACAAAGCCGGCTCCTCGCTCTAAGCGGCATGAGTCTTTAGGGACTCGAAAAACCTCTCGAACAGGGACCGGCTCTCGCCCTATCATGACAGTCAGTTTTAGCTTTCTCCACTGAGGTGCTCAACCCAGCTCAACCGGGGCACAATCGCAGTGGTTCTCCTAGCGCTACCTTAGCCGATATAACGGAACGTAAGGTACCAAAACATGGGAGCCGGGCAAACCCAACTATTGACCCAAGACATGATTCGGAGCCGATGCATATAATGCTATAAGTTTGGGGTGCCGCACTTGTGAAAGTGTTCGGACTTATCACACCATAATTTGGGGTACTTAAGCCCCTGGTGTATTTGGCCGTACCAAAGCGTACGGATGCAATATGTCATAAGTGAACATATATAGATAAGAAAAAGGAATGCAATAATAGGCAAAAGCTGTGCATTGTTTATTCAAAAAAAGAGCTGCGGTAAAAGCAGAATGATACAAATAGTGCGATAAGCAAGGGACGGGACTATTTGACATGTCCCCCTCCAGGAGTGAGATGCGGGATGATATATAAAACAAGTATACTACTCGTTATAGAGACCACCTGGACATTCAACGTAGCTTTCTGCTTCCCTGGCTGTTGCATCGTACGTTCGGCGATTCTACTGCCGAACAGGGCTTCTTAAGAAAGGAGTTCTGAAAGTAAGAGAAAAAAAAGAATGACACAATTGGGAGCCCCTGGTGCGGTTGAGCCACATTCTGGGCCTGCCGTGGTCGTTCCCCTCCCCCTATGCCCATGGTATTTCCAGAGCGTAATTATGTATGCGTAGTACTGGTTTCACAATTTCGCGAGGGCTGGGGTTGGGGCCGCATTGCTACGCGTGCTCGGGACGTGCCAGGCGGTCTTGTTGTAGGTTACTCCGGGCGCGCTTGACGGTGTCCGGACGTTTAATGGCCGGACTCGAGAATTGCCTTAAGAGGCTGCTTTGTACTTTCGCCGCGAGAGCCGCCGTGTGCTCCTCCGTTCGGAGAGAGCATTCGGTGTTTCCATTGACTGTAATGACTCCTCGAGGGCTTGGCATCTTGAGCTTGAGATATGCGTAGTGCGGCACCGCATTGAACTTTGCAAATGCGGTTCGTCCGAGCAGTGCGTGATAGCCGCTGCGGAACGGGACTATGTCGAAGATTAACTCCTCGCTTCGGAAGTTATCCGGAGATCCGAAGACCACTTCAAGTGTAACTGAGCCTGTACAGTTAGCCTCTACACCTGGTATGACGCCTTTAAAGGTCGTCCTTGTGGGTTTAATCCTTGAGGTGTCTATGCCCATTTTGCGCACTGTATCCTAATAAAGCAGGTTCAGGCTACTGCCGCCGTCCATCAGGACTCTAGTGAGGTGAAATCCGTCAACGATTGGGTCTAGAACCAATGCGGCGAATCTGCCGTGGTGGATGCTAGTGGGGTGGTCCCTTCGATCAAAAGTGATCGGGCAAGAGGACCACGGGTTGAACTTTGGGGCGACTAGCTCCATTGCATATACGTCCCTTAGTGCACGCTTCCGCTCCCTTTTGGGTATGTGGGTTGCGTATATCATGTTCACTGTCCGCACTTGTAGGGGAAAGCCCTTCTGTCCTCTATTGTTCGGCGGCCGGTGTCGTGGTTCTAAGTCTGACAGTAGAATGGGGGTAGGTATGGAGAGGCAAGATCCTCGCTATGGAGTAGTTGTACACACGAGTGTTTAACGAGTTCAGGCCCTTCTCTGAGGAAGTAATAGCCCTACGTCTCGGAGCCCGGAGGCGGTCGACTGGTTTATGTGTATATGAGTTACAGGGGTGCGAACCCTTCTACCAGTGGAGGGGGGTGGCTTATATAGAGGACGCCAGGACCCCATCCAACCCACGTAGCAGAGGGTTAAAGTACATTAAGGCCGGGCGTTACTGGTAACGCCCTACATAAAGTGTCATCATGACCATTAAGACTACTTAATTACAGACCGTTTGGATACAGAGTAGATCCTGAACTCCTGATGGTCGAGTGAGTCTTCATGGTCGAGTGTCTTCTAGCCGGTCGAGTGGAGTCTCTCTTGGTCGACTGGAAGGTAGCTTCGTCTAAGGATGTCCTTGGGTATGGTATCCTAGATAGGTCCATGACCCTACCCTAGGTACATAACATCATCATTAGCCCCCGAATGGATCGAGGTTCGAGTGAGGAAGGAGTTGATGATTTTCTCCGACTTATTTCCTATGCTTTGATTATGTCGTATCTTGGATCGGCGATTTTTCTTTCGGCGTTGGCGTCAACTTTTACTTCAGTCGCCTCGATCCATTCTTGTCTTTTGTCGAGTGAACTTTTTGAACTTTAGTGAACTTCCGAGCAAAGGATCGCAGGAAAGATATCGTCTGACAGATTGATCTGCTGTTAGCGGATTTTGCGGGATCTGAAATTTGGGAAGCGCGCGAAGCGGGGCGAACCGGGGTACTCGGAAGGGATAAGGCGTGGACGCCTCGATTTCCGTGCCGCCTTTTTCGCCACGTATCGTGCGTGCGCGACTGTTTCGGGATGTGACAGGACTGCCCGGACCCACTCGTCAGCCACTCGGAAGTGTCCTTATATAAAGCATCGGGCGAGGGCTTTTTGAATAGTGCCTTCCCATTCTTCTCTCCTCCCTCTTTGCCTCCACCCACTGCGCCTGCTCTCGCCTCCGCCTATCCACTCCTCGTGCGCTTCGCCGGCGACAATGGTGAAGGAGAAGACGGCGTCCCTAGAGCGCGCGAAGAAGGCGACGGCGATGGGGAAAGCGAAGGGGAGACCGTCCAGTCGGGGCGGATCTTCGTCAAGGTCCCGCCTGCCAAAGGGTTGGGTCCAAGGGGATTGGATCCGCTCGACCATCACCGAGAAAGATCTCAATGACCTGGCCAATGAGGGACTGATCCCCCACGGGTCAGCAAGGCTTCCGGGGACCGAGTGTCAACCGCAGCAGCAGGAGGGTGAGTGCGTTCTCTTAGCCACTCATGTAGACCGTGGTTTTTCTCTGCCGCCGAGTGTTTTCTTCTGAGGGTTTCTGAATTTCTTTGGGGTGCAACTCCACCATTTCACCCCCAATTCCATCGCCTATCTTGCTGCCTTTGTGTCCATGTGCGAGAACTTCCTGGGTTGTCGACCACACTGGGGTCTCTTTAAGCACATATTCACCTGTCGCTCATAGACAGTGAAAAAGGCGAGTCCGGACGATGAGAGGACTAAGGTTATCCAGATGTGCGGTGGTCTTGGGATCCAGATGAGGAATAAGAGTACTTTCCCGGCCATGACCCTTCCTGAGTCGGTCAGAGGGTGGCAGTCGACTTGGTTCTACTGCCAAGACGAGTTGACGCCGGGGCAGTCGACTGGTCTCCCTCCATTTTCCATGGACCGAGTGGACAAACCCTCTTCTCTGAAAGTGCTTCTTGAGGAGAAAGTTCAGGTAAAAATGCTGATGGAGCACGTAGTCCAACTCGTTAGAGAAGGAGTGACGGGTATGGATCTTCTGGAGATCTTCCTTAGGCGGCGCATCCAACCACTTCAATACCGAGGCCATCCAATGTGGCTGTATTGTGGGACCGAGGACACCACTCGGGTCCATCCAGAGGCGGTCGACGACGCCACACTGGAGAGGTGGGTGACCGCAATCATGGGGAATAAGGACAACCCTCGAGGGGCCAGGAGGATCCCACCACTCGACTGTACCTATACACCGGACACGGTATGGCCGTTTATTTCCAATTGCAATCTTGCTTTATTCATTCTGCTTCACTATGAATTGGTCGAGTGATCTTTGTTTTGCTTTGTTGCCTGACAGGCCACCACAGAGTTATACTCGATGCCCAATGGAGCGCAGACGCCGACTGAAGAGGAGGAAGGAAGTGGGGGCGAAAGCCCGGAGGAGTGGGATTCGGATGCTGACGACGATGATGAGGCTGAAGACTCTGATGAGGAGGAAGAGGAGGAGGAGGAGGAGGAGGAAGTTGCACCTCCCCGCTCGGAAAGACGCTCGAAGCTTGTCCATGATCCCGCGACTGAGCGTGGTAAGGGGGTCGCGACCGCTACCCAGTCGACCAAGCACCCTCGGACTACTTCTCCGGCGCCGACTGAGAAGGCTCCGAAGCAATATCGAGTGGCACCGTCGAAACCTGCGAAGGTCTTGCCGAAGATGAAGATGGTGATCCCCACTATCTCAGGGTAATGGTAGTCTTGAGTTTTCCCCGTTTCATGAACTTGTTCTTGGTCGACTCATGGGTCAATCGACTGACTTCTGGAACTGCAGTGTTGCTACTTCTGATACTTCGGCCAGGGCTGAAGACCACGAGATGGAGGATGCTGCTACCTCAAAACCTGGTATGACTCTTGTGATGCCGTTTTCAGTCGACTGACTTATTGTCTCTAATTTTGATTCTTTCTGCAGCTTCATCTAACATTGTTATTGACCTTCCTGACGACGACGACGAGGAACCACCAAGGCAGAGGAGGAGAAAGAAAACGTCTGCTGGCAAGGCGACTCAGGATGTGCCAGCACCCGAGACGTTGGTCGTGGAGGGAGACAATGTCACTCGGCCTACCATAACCTTTGCGGTGCCGTTGACGAGTGCTCGTCCTTCGTCGTCGAGTGCTGCTCAACCCTCGCTTTTCTCAACCTACCACGTTCCAGAAGACCAAACTAGTGCTGCTAAAGAAGCAATACGCCAAGTGGGGGTCATGATGGAGCAAGTGAAGGCAATACGAGAAGCCAGCCAGGCAGCCTATGACGCCAGTTCGGCTCTTCAGAGTAATGTTCAGGTCAGTCGGTCACTGCCTGTTCTGTTAGGATATGATATCTGAAAACTCTTCTTTCTGAAATTCTTAGAGTTTGTCCTACACCCACTGGGTGTGTCGATTGAAATTCCGGATTAGTGGGGGCACGCTGAGTGCACCCACTGGGTGTAGTCCCCAAGGCTATGGTCGACTGCTGGCAGTCGACCATAGGCTTTAAGTTGTTTCCTTACTCGACTAGGTCGAATAGATTCATAGACCGGTGGGGGCACGCTGAGTGCACCCGCTGGGTGTAGTCCCCAAGGCTATGGTCGACTGCTGGCAGTCGACCATAGGCTTTAAGTTTTTTCCTTACTCAACTAGGTCGAATAGATTCATAGACCGGTGGGGGCACGCTGAGTGCACCCACTGGGTGTAGTCCCCGAGACTGTGGTCGACTGCTGGCAGTCGACTATAGTTGGAAGAACATCCCCCCGCCTTTTTTTTGTTGGTCGACTGGTCGACTCTAATGATGAAACTAGTGGGGGCACGCTGAGTGCACCCACTGGGTGTAGTCCCCGAGACTATGGTCGAATGTTTGTATTCGACCGTAGTCTTAGAAACGCTATGATTTTTCCTTACTCACTCGGAAGTGAATTGTCTTTGACATCTGTCGATTGGTTCTTCATAGAAATCCCGTGACCTTGCGGCTCGTTATACTGAGTTGGAGAACAAACACATTCAGCTCGAGCTCGATCTGAAACTGGCCCAAGAGAACTTAACGAAGGCGAAGGAGGAAGCTAAAGGTATGCTTGGTGAGGCCTTTGACGACTGCCTTTGCCTCTTATTTGTTTCCGAATCTAATCTCACCGTAACTTTGCAGACAAAGTGAGGGATGCCCTGAAGAAGCAAGAGCTTGACTTGGCTGAGATGCAAAAAACTGCTTTAGAGAAGACCAGGCTTGCGGATGAGAAGCTGGCTTCAGTGACCAAGCTTGAAGAAGAAAACACCAATTTGAAAGCTGCTCTTGATGCTGCCAACCAGGAGGTCAGTCGACTGAAAAGTGACAAGACCACCCTGAATGACAAGGCCAGTGAGTTGAAGAGAAAGAAGAATGATCTAGAGGCTTATCTGGGTGGACTCGCCAAGAAGTTGTTCCTCATGCTTGAAGGTAATCCTTTGTATCAAACAAAAATATTTTAATTGTAACCTCCGACTGTTTGTCTTGACTCGGTGGTTGTGCTTGCAGAGTTTTGTCAGAACTTTGAAGAGGAGACTGGTCGACTGGAAGTAAACCTGGACCCCGTCCACTCTCCCGTGAAAGATGAAGTCGCCATGAATGTGCTCCGGCTTGAATCTCGTGTTGCTGCTGTCATCGACTATCTCGCAAGGCTGAAGGTCGCAACTTCTCGCATCAACACAACACTCTGGCCAAGAGAGACACTCCAGAACGACCTCGAGTCCCTAATGACTCGACTGAACGAGGTTCCAAGTCGAGTGCAGGAGTGGAAGAAGTCTTCGGCCGGGTGCGGTGCGGATGTTGCTCTGTCTCTGGTCCGCGTTCACTGCAAGGATGCACGGGAGGACAAGCTGGTGGCTCTTAGGGTGGCTAACACCAAGAAGCACGATTTCAGATCTTTCATGGAGACCTTCATTGCTGCTGCCACTCGGATTGCAGATGGAATTGATCTGGATGAGTTTGTTGCACCTTCCAGCCCTCCACAGGAGGGGTAAAAAACTTCTGAGCTTGATACTTTAAATTTGCCTCGGTATGCCGAGTGAGTTTTGTAACCGACAAACCTTAACAGGCCTAGCGCCTGAGCACTTTCAGTTCCGTTAGGTGTTATCCGAACTTGGATTCGACGTTGAATATGTTTGCATTTGGTTTGAGGTGTCTTTTGCAGGTTAAAGCGAAGCGCTCATTGCAATTGACTTGTTCCCCAATACACTTAGGCGAGCACTGGGCTGAAGCTAAGCCCCCGAGTGAGAGGTTTGCTCTCCACTCGGCAGGATTTTCACATACTTAGGCGAGCGCTAGGCTGCAGCTAAGCCCCCGAGTGAGAGGTTTGCTCTCCACTCGGTAGGATTTTCACATACTTAGGCGAGCGCTAGACTGCAGCTAAGCCCCCGAGTGGGAGGTTTGCTCTCCACTCGGTAGGATTTTAGATACTTAGGCGAGCACTAGGCTGCAGCTAAGCCCCCGAGTGGGAGGTTTGCTCTCCACTCGGTAGGATTTTCAAGAACTTAGGCGAGCACTAGGCTGCAGCTAAGCCCCCGAGTGGGAGGTTTGCTCTCCACTCGGTAGGATTTTCAAGAACTTAGGCGAGCACTGGGCTGCAGCTAAGCCCCTGAGTGGGAGGTTTGCTCTCCACTCAGTAGGATTTTGTATTGGTGGCGTAGCTTGGAAGGAGAGGGTAGCAGTCGACCTGCACCTCGTCCTCCTTGCAGAGCGCATGTTGTTTTTGTGGCGTAGCTCGGAAGGAGAGAGTAGCAGTCGACTTGCACCTCGTCTTTCTTGCAGAGCGCACATTGTATTTGTGGCGTAGCTCGGAAGGAGAGAGTAGTAGTCGACCTGCACCTCGTCTTCCTTGCAGAGCGCACGTTGTACTTGTGGCGTAGCTCGGAAGGAGAGGGTAGCAGTCGACCTGCACCTCGTCTTCCTTGCAGAGCGCACGTTGTACTTGTGGCGTAGCTCGGAAGGAGAGGGTAGCAGTCGACCTGCACCTCGCCCTCCTTGCAAAACGCACGTTGTATTTGTACTTAGGCGAGCGCAATGCTGCAGCTAAGCCTCCGAGTGGAAGGCTGGCTTACCACTCGACATGATTTTGTTAATCTTAGGCGAGTACTTGGACTGCAGCTAAGCCTCCGAGTGGAAGGCTGGCTTACCACTCGACAGGATTTTGTTTATCTTAGGCGAGTA
>NC_041393.1:236165314-236174311 GCF_002162155.2 Triticum dicoccoides
AGGCGAGTATTTGGACTGCAGCTAAGCCTCCGAGTGGAAGGCTGGCTTACCACTCGACAGGATTTTGTTTATCTTAGGCGAGTATTTGGACTGCAGCTAAGCCTCCGAGTGGAAGGCTAGCTTACCACTCGACAGGATTTTGTTTGTCTTAGGCGAGTACTTGGACTGCAGCTAAGCCTCCGAGTGGAAGGCTGGCTTACCACTCGGTAGGATTTTGTTTATCTTAGGCGAGTACTTGGACTGCAGCTAAGCCTCCGAGTGGAAGGCTGGCTTACCACTCGATAGGATTTTGTTTATCTTAGGCGAAATGGATTTCGCAGCTAAGCCTTCGTGTGGGAGACTGGCTCACCACTCGGTTAGGATTTTTTTTACAGACTTGGGCGAATCGGATTCGCAGCCAAGCCACCCACTCGGGGATTGTTTTGAGTGGACAAAAGAAATAACGACTACTGGGAAAATTATAAAGCTCTTGTCTTTGATAAATAAACTACAGAAGTACTTTTATTACAACTCATCCGAGTGAATACTTAGGTGTAAAAGGGGCGGAGAAGCTCCGCGTTCCAATCTCGGGGCTCGTCGATCTAATGCTCGACATTGTAAAGACGGTATGCTCCATTGTGGAGAACCTTGGTGACGATGAAGGGACCTTCCCAAGACGGAGCAAGCTTGTGTGGTTTCTGCTGATCCACTCGGAGAACTAAATCTCCTTCCTGGAAGGCTCGACTCTTCACGTTTTTGGCGTGGAAGCGACGCAAGTCTTGTTGGTAAATGGTCGATCTGATCAGAGCCATCTCCCTTTCTTCCTCTAAAAGGTCGACTGCATCCTGCCGTGCTTGTTCTGCTTCAGCTTCAGTGTAGAGCTCGACCCGGGGAGCATTGTGGAGAAGGTCACTCGGCAAGACTGCTTCAGCTCCGTAGACCAAGAAGAATGGAGTTCTTCCAGTCGAATTTGACATCAAGGGGAAGGAGTTCAATCGCCCATTTAGCCACTCGACCAGTTGCATCTCTGTTATGCAGAATCTCTGACAATGGTGCGTCGCTGACGATTGTAATGTCGTGATCAGAGAAATAATGAGCAACCTTCTTCATGGTCATGTAGATCCCATACACAAGCTTCTGATAATGAGGATATCTTTGCTTCGATGGGGTCAAAACTTCAGAGAGATAATACACTGGGCGCTGAACTTTGAAGGCTTTCCCTTCTTCTTCCCGCTCGACCGTAAGTACTGTACTGATGACTTGTCCTGTGGCTGCAATATAAAGCAACAGAGGCTCTTTGCTGATTGGAGCAGCAAGCACCGGCTGGGTGGAGAGCAGAGTTTTTAACTCGGCAAACGCTGCATCAGCTTCTGGAGTCCACTCGAACTTGTCTGCCTTCTTCATCAGTCGGTAAAGGGGCAATGCCTTTTCACCGAGGCGAGAGATGAATCGACTTAAAGCGGCCAAGCATCCAGTAAGCTTCTGGACGTCGTGCACACGCACATGGCATTTCATTCGGAGTATGGTGCCAACTTTTTCTGGGTTAGCATCAATTCCTCGTTCTGAAACGAGAAAACCGAGTAACTTTCCGCCAGGTACTCCGAATGTGCACTTCGATGGATTGAGCTTGATATCATACCTTCTGAGATTGGCAAATGTTTCGGCTAGGTCAGTCAATAGGTCGGAACCCTTTCGCGACTTGACCACGATATCATCCATGTACGCTTCCACATTCCGACTGATTTGAGTGAGTAAACACTTTTGAATCATTCTCATGAACGTGGCTCCGGCATTCTTGAGGCCGAATGGCATGGTGATATAGCAGAAGCACCCGAATGGAGTGATGAAAGCTGTTTTGATTTCGTCAGGTCCATATAGATAGATATGATGATACCCGGAATAAGCGTCTAGAAAAGACAATCTCTCTCACCCTGCGGTCGAGTCGACAATTTGGTCGATGCGAGGGAGAGGAAAATGATCTTTCGGGCAGGCCCGATTGATATGTTTGAAATCAATGCACATACGAAGTGATTTGTCCTTCTTGGGAACCATGAAGACATTGGCGAGCCACTCGGAGTGGTATATCTCTCGGATGAACTCTGCTGCAAGGAGTCGAGCCACCTTCTCGCCAATGCCTTTTTTCTTCTGAACGGCGGACCGTCGAAGATGTTCTTTAACGGGTTTCGCTTTGGAGTCGACTCTAAGGCGATGCTCAGCCAGCCCCCTGGGAACACCCGGCATGCCAGCTGGCTTCCATGCAAAGATGTCCCAGTTCTCACGGAGGAACTGGATGAGCGCTTCTTCCTATTTAGAGTCGAGTGTTGTGTAAATATGGGTCGGAGCTGCATTGGGTTCAGTCGGGTGGATATGAACTGGCTTCGTCTCCTCGGACGACTGAAATGCTGACTCTGTGGCGGGCTTCTTGGCCTGCAGCAAATCACTTGGATTTGCATTCTTCTTGTATTCCTCCAGCTCTACCACTGTTATCTGGTCATCCGCAATCTTTGAGCCTTTCTGGAAACACTCTTCTGCCTTCTTCCGGCTGCTAGTGATGGTGATCACGCCTTTGGGGCCAGGCATCTTTAACTTGAGGTACACATAACATGGTCGAGCCATGAAGCGGGCATAGGCTGGTCTTCCCAAAATAGCGTGGTAGGCGCTTCGGAAATCCACAACTTCAAATGTCAGCTTCTCTTTGCGGAAATGCTTCGAGTCGCCGAACACCACATCCAGAGCTATTTGGCCGAGTGACTCAGCCTTCTTTCCCGGGATGACTCCGTGAAAAACTCATGTTGCTGGAACTGAGCCTGGACATCGGAATGCCCATTCCCTTGAGCGTCTCTGCATACAGTATATTCAATCCACGGCATACAGTATATTCAATCTTCGTGTGGATATGACACGGTAGATCCATCACGTCATTACCTTCCTTATCTTTTATCTTCTTGGGGTTCCAAGATCCTTTGGGCTTCCCTTTGAATTTGCCCTGAGTCATGGCCAGAGCCTCTCCAGGAGCAGCTGGCTCGGCCTTCCGCTTCTGCTTCCGACTGGAGTTTCCTTTCTCCGACTGACTCGGCTTGTACTTGCCACTCCGGAGTCGGTCCTCTTCTTCGCCATTGGCGTACTTGGTGGCTATTTCCATCATCCGACTCAGGGTCATATCTCTAGTTCGACCAAACTTCAGGCTCAACTCTCTGTTCTTGACACCATCCTTGAAGGCGCAGACCGCTTGATGGTCTGACACATTCTCTACAGTACGATGCAAAGTGATCCATCTCTGGATGTAATCTCTCAGAGTTTCACTCGACTTTTGTATGCAAACTTGCAGCTCTGTCAATCCGGCTGGTCGCTTGCAAGTTCCCTCGAACGTCCTGACGAACACTCAGGAAAGATCTTCCCAAGTGTAAATGCTGCTAGGAGCTAACTGATTCAACCACGCCCTGGCTGAACCCTCTAGCATAAGTGGCAAATGCTTCATGGCCACCTCATCATTACCGCCACCAATCTGAATAGCCACCCGATAGTCTTCAAGCCAAGTTTCAGGCTTAGATTCTCTAGTGAACTTACTCACTCCAGTCGCCAACCTGAAGTTGGGGGGTATCACTGCGGCTCTGATGGCTCTGCTAAAGCATTCTGGACCTGAAACATGGACTCGGCTGCTTGTGGGCACATCTCTGTCATGGCCACCTCTATGAGCTCTGTTTCGGTCGACCAAACCTTGCACGATGATGGATCTCGCGTCAAAGCCTGGCTCTCTGGGGTCGACTGGAGCTCTCCGCCCAACACTGAGCTGGCGTCTATCATCTTGCTGCCGATGGGCGTTAGACCCACTTCTCGGGGGAGGAGTGGGCACTCGACGCCTGTCATCACGATCAAATTGATCATCATAGTGATCCCGCCGGCCTTCACGTCCCACGCGCCTCGGAGGCGACCTTGGACTGTGAGCCGACTGGACAGTATTCGCAGTGACGGATCGACTGTGAATCCTGTTGCGCGACTGTGACACAACTGAATTCTGATCTCCTGCCGCCCGGAGCAAATCTCTGATCTGCATCAAGCCTCTTCCAGCCTCCGACTGAGAGGGCTGAATTGACTCCGCTATATGGGCTGCATCTGCCAAATTCTGAATCAGGGTTCGATATACCTGAGTCGGTTGCGGAAAGAGCTGACGTCGGCTGGAGTCGGGTACTCGTTGACGCGCACGCTCGTCGAGTGCTCGCTGGAGGTTCTCCAGTCGAGTGCGTTCATCCAAATTGGCCAAACGCGCCTCTTCCAGGGCACGAGCCTCAGTGGTTTCTCCTGCAATGGGAGTATGCAGGGCATCCATGTTCCGGCGGCGAAGTTCTTCCCTCTGCTGAGAAGTGAGTGGCTCGGGCTGATACTCTTTGTGGGCCTGAGCGGGGTCGCCCCCGTCGTCCATCCCGTCGTTGCGGGGGAAACCGGAGGACTACGAGGCCCGTTGACCATCAGGACCTCCGCCGCTGGATCACTGCTATCGCACTCGGATGCAGTCTCTACGGAGCCAGTCGACAGGTCGAACAGGCCGTAGAGAGATTCGTCGGGCTCAATTGCCGTGACTTGGGTGGTGGCCGATTGGCGAGCCACTGCGTGTCTCACCCATTGCTGGAGCCTCGACCGACCGGAGCGCTTGCGCTGGCGGGAGACAGGGAGGGAGGATGGCGCAGGAGTCGAACGGTATGGGGTCGACGGCTGCCGAGCAGGACGCCGCGGACACACGCCCGAAAGTGCGTCGCTCCGCGGACGGGGAGCGCGTCGATGTCGAGTGGTGCCTCCTGGAGCCAAGCGGAGTCGTCGGCGATGAAAGCGAGCGCACCAAGACGGATCTCGCGACCCTCGACCAGAGCTCTGCCGGAAACCATGATGAAGGCAATCGGACAAATTGCAACTTCTCCAAAAAGTCGCTAAGACACCTGCCCCACGGTGGGCGCCAACTTTCGTGGTTCTAAGTCTGCCAGTAGAATGGGGGGTAGGTATGGAGAGGCAAGATCCTAGCTATGGAGTAGTTGTACACACGAGTGTTTAACGAGTTCAGGCCCTTCTCTGAGGAAGTAATAGCCCTACGTCTCGGAGCCCGGAGGCGGTCGACTGGTTTATGTGTATATGAGTTACAGGGGTGCGAACCCTTCTACCAGTTGAGGGGGGTGGCTTATATAGAGGACGCCAGGACCCCAGCCAACCCACGTAGCAGAGGGTTAAAGTACATTAAGGCCGGGCGTTACTGGTAACGCCCTACATAAAGTGTCATCATGACCATTAAGACTACTCAATCACAGACCGTTTGGATACAGAGTAGATCCTGAACTCCTGATGGTCGAGTGAGTCTTCATGGTCGAGTGTCTTCTAGCCGGTCGAGTGGAGTCTCTCTTGGTCGACTGGAAGGTAGCTTCGTCTAAGGATGTCCTTGGGTATGGTATCCTAGATAGGTCCATGACCCTACCCTAGGTACATAACATCATCAGCCGGGGTTCCTCCTCGTCATCGCTATGCAGCCCCTTGTCATTGTTTTCGGCATGTAACTTGCTTGCCTGCTTGAACACCCAACAGTCCCTGTTGGTGTGGTTGGCTGGTTTTTCGGGGGTGCCATGTATCTGGCATGAGCGATCGAGTATTCGGTCCAAATTGGACGGGCCCGAAGTATTTCTTTTGAATGGCTTTTTCTGCTGACCGAGTTTAGAGCCTCTGAATCCGGCGTTGACTGCCGTATCTTCAACATTATCGCCGTTAATGCGATGCTTGTGCTTGTTGCGACGCGACCTGCCATTGCTGTCCTTGGTATCCGAATTACCAGGGCTCTTGGTCATGTTGTTACTACGAGCTAGCTAGCTGTCTTCTCCCGCGCAAAAGTGGGTCATGAGTGTTGTGAGGGCTCCCATTGATTTCGGCTTTTCCTGTCCTAGGTGCCGGGCAAGCCACTCGTCACGGATGTTATGTTTGAAGGCTGCGAGAGCCTCTGCATCCGGACAGTCGATGATTTGATTTTTCGTGGTTAGGAACCGTGTCCACAATTGTCTGGCCGATTCCTCTGGCTGCTGAATTATGTGGCTTAGGTCATCGGCGTCTGGTGGTCGCACATAGGTGCCCTGGAAATTGTCGAGGAATGCGGCTTCGAGATCTTCCCAACAACCAGTTGACTCTGCTGGCAAGCTGTTAAGCCAATGCCGAGCTGGTCCTTTAAGCTTGAGTGGGAGGTATTTGATGCCGTGTAGATCATCACCGCGGGCCATGTGGATATGAAGGAGATAGTCCTCGATCCAGACCGCAGGATCTGTTGTGTCGTCGTAAGATTCAATGTTTACGGGTTTGAAACCCTCAGGGATTTGATGATCCATCACTTCGTCTGTGAAGCATAGTAGGTGTGCGGCGCCTCTCTATTGGGCTATATCACGACGCAGCTCAAACGAGCTTTGTCTATTGTGTTCGGCCCGGCCGGAATTGCCATATCCGGCGTGA
Source organism: Triticum dicoccoides (assembly GCF_002162155.2). NCBI lineage: Eukaryota > Viridiplantae > Streptophyta > Magnoliopsida > Poales > Poaceae > Triticum > Triticum dicoccoides. The sequence goes on from NC_041393.1 coordinate 236,171,765, forward strand.
CGGTTGTCATCACGTATCGTGGGGCGCCCACGCGATTCGTAGATCGATCTTGTTTGTCTTGCCTTGCCCTCCAGTATATCCCGCAGGTCTGGCGCATTTTCCCGTGCCTTGGTATTTTTTGAGCGGCGCCGGGGTGCGGCTTGAGTGGAGGGCCGAGAGGCCTCTCTGTCGCGACCACGAGGTGGCCGGTCAACCGTATCATGCGCTGGTGATGTAGTTTTAGATGCTTCCTCCTCTAATCGGGGTAGCAGCCTGCGTTTTGGGTAGCTCTTGGAGGGGCGTTCGAGTTCGTACTCTTCGGCCGCAAGGACTTCAGTCCATCTGTCAGCTAGCAAATCTTGATCAGCTCTAAGCTGTTGCTGCTTTTTCTTGAGGCTGCTTGCGGTGGCCATAAGCCTGCGTTTGAAACGCTCCTGTTCGACGGGATCCTCAGGCACGACAAATTCGTCGTCGTCGAGGCTTGCCTCGTCTTCAGAGGGAGGCATGTAATTATCGTCCTCTACCTCTCTGTCTGCCGCTCTCTTATGAGGGCTGGCTTCTCCATCCTCCTGTGCTGAATCTTGCTGGAGGGGGTTGTCTTTGGCACTTTCTGGGGTGTTATTGTCTCCCGTGCTGGAATCACCGTTTTTGCTGTGGCGGGATTTAGAGCGGCGCCGCTGACGCCGGCGCTTAGGTTGTTTCTTGGAGGGGTCATCCTCCGTTGTTCCATCGCCGTTCCCATCTTTTGGGATGTCCACCATGTAGATGTCGTATGACGAGGTGGCCTTCCAGTGCCCTGTAGGCACCGGTTCTTGGTCGTCTCCTGCATCGTCGTCCATACCGTCGATGTCTTCGGAGTCGAAGTCGAGCATGTCGGTTAAATCATCGACAGTGGCTACGAAGTGGGTGGTGGGTGGGCTTTGAATTTCTTCGTCGTCCGCATCCCAGCCTTCCTGACCATAGTCCGGCCAGGGCTCTCCTGATAAAGAGAGAGACTTTAGTGAATTTAGGATGTCGCCGAAGGGCGAGTGCTAAAAGATGTCTGCAGCGGTGAACTCCATGACCGGCGCCCAATCGGATTCGATTGGCAGGGGCGCGGAAGGTCCGGAGTCCGGAGCGGAGTCCGGTACCTTGGAGTTATGAGCCTTGCAAAGGATAGGGATAGTATTCAGCTCCATCACCGTAGAAATAGCAGCCCCCAAGGTGGTGTCCGGCCACCCGTCCTCGATCGGCGCAGTCGGCTCCGAGCTAAGGGTCAGAGCGGACACTTGTGCGGCCTCCAGGGCACTGTCCGGCGGTAGAGCTAGATCGTGCCCATCGTGGCAGTGCGGCGCGCTCGGCTGTGGCTCGAACCCGTCGAAGATCAAGTCTCCGCGGACGTCAGCTGTATAGTTCAAACTTCCAAATCTGACCTGATGGCCAGGGGCGTAGCTTTCAATCTGCTCCAGATGGCCAAGCGAATTGGCCCGCAGTGCGAAGCCGCCGAATACGAAGATCTGTCCGGGGAGAAAAGTCTCACCCTGGACCACATCGTTGTTGATGATCGGAGGAGCCATCGGGCCTAAAGATGACGACACAGAGGAACTCTCAATGAAAGCACCAATGTCGGTGTCAGAACCGGCAGATCTCGGGTAGGGGGTCCCGAACTGTGCGTCTAGGCGGATGGTAACAGGAGACAAGGGACACGATGTTTTTACCCAGGTTCGGGCCCTCTCAATGGAGGTAAAACCCTACTCCTGCTTGATTAATATTGATGATATGGGTAGTACAAGAGTAGATCTACCACGAGATCAAAGAGGCTAAACCCTAGAAGCTAGCCTATGGTATGATTGTTGTTCGTCCTACGGACTAAAACCCTCCGGTTTATATAGGCACTGAAGAGGGTTAGGGTTACACAGAGTCGGTTACAATGATAGGAAATTTACATATCTGTATCGCCAAGCTTGCCTTCCACGCCAAGGAAAGTCCCATCCGGACACGGGACGAAATCTTCAATCTTGTATCTTCATAGTCCAGGAGTCCGGACAACGGTGATAGTTCGGCTATCTGGACACCCCCTAATCCAGGACTCCCTCAGTATGACTTCCTTCACGAAAGTTGTTCATGTAGATGAGTTTGTGCTAGCGGCAACTAGTACTAGCGGTGATAGGAGCGTGTGCTAGTTTTCATTTCAATGAAACTAGGGTTTATCTAATGACATGCTAGTTTTGGCCGATCCGATCCCCATGTTATTATCACCGAAACTATGATTTTTCTTATGACATTCTAGTTTTCATCTATATGTTTGCGGGGTTAATCTTGGTAGACCTATCTATGTCATTCATGCCTATGAGTAGATTCCGAATTATATGAATGGTAGCCTTCACATTATTTTCAACAGAAGTCCATGTCATCCTCGTCGCATAGGTATCACAACCCACATCTTGCATGACTCTCTCCATTCATACCATGGCCAACGTAATTGGAAAGCCCTCCAACTTATGAAGGTGGAGCACCCTGAGACCCCCAAGGCCTTATAATGGACAAACGATCTTCAGTTTACCTTGCATTGTGCATCTCCTTTTTTTT
>NC_041393.1:236174890-236243184 GCF_002162155.2 Triticum dicoccoides
TGTACTTGACAATGATGGTGATCACATGGTATTTTCTTGTTTTAGAAGGAAAAACACCACCTCATATATCAATTAAATAAAAGAATTATTACAATCGTTCATTACAACCTTCACCACGCAGGGCGGAACATTGTTAACAAGGACACCATATGACTATCATCAAAGCTAAACTTTGCAGTCTGATGAGCCACCACGTTGGCCAATCGATTAATCTTGGATACTTCAAAATTATTTGTAAACTTTGATATACTCATCGCTTCTTCGTCAAATCAACCAGAGGGGGTCTTCAAAAATTTCATTTGCAAGGACCGCAGCCGCAAAAGCGCAGTCAGTCTTAATGGGATTGTGGATAGTGATACCCATACAAAGGCCGACAAGGCAAGCCCGAAGTTCCGCTTCTTCCACACTTGTACAATGCCTAATAAAATCCCACGGGGAGATGATGACCTTTCCAGACGAGTCCCTGGCCACCATCCCAACACTTGGAGCGCTACCACTCTCTGCGAAGCATGCATCGACATTGACCTTGATATGAATATAAGGTGGGGAATCATTCCTTAATCCATATAACACTCATTCACCTTTATTGTTGGAATCCACCTCATGACGGGAGTGACATGATGCAAAGGACGACCAACAATTAGCCACAAATCTAGCCGAGGCTGAAGAGGATTCCTTTTCCTTTACAAAAATCAAGTCATTCCTCAAATGCCAAGCTCACCAAAAAATGAAAATTATTTGTTCACGTAGCGTTGAACTCAATTAGTCCAAAAGAATTCGCAGTCAGTCTGCCTGAGTATACTGAAAACCCTCTTCCCTCGGTAACTCCCATACTTCCCTCATAGTCATATGTAACACATAGACCTTTAGGCAAATGACGAGCGCATGAAAAATGCTTTCACCTTCTACTCCACGGATAGAGCACATGCTAGAGGTGGCTTGGTGGCACTCTATTTACCTTAACTGCCAAACTATTGGTGGCGGCACGCCATGCGAAAATCTGAATCTTCTGAGAAACATTGACCTTTCACATAATATCCTAAAATTTTCTTTCCCCAACACAACACCACTATACTGCTGCTCGTCTTCTTTACGGTCCTTGATACTTAGCGCTAGCTTGTACGAGCTTTTGACCGAGAACAACCCATTCTTCTTAAAGTGCCGAGCAATAAAATCACCATCCCGACGACTGAAATGCAACTTTTAAATCTCCTTTGCATCACGGGAATAAAACAAGTGTCTAATCAAATTCTAGTCTCATCTCCTTGGCTCACTCAAGATTAGATCAGGCACCCACTTTATCCTGGTCCTATTCTTCTTAGCAATAATTTTAAGGCCAGAAGTGTTCTTGGAAGCCATTATACTTTTGATGCTTCGACACATCGGTTCGACGATTTCCTAGCACTCTGGTTTTTGAGCTAATTGATGAATCCTTATTCTGAGAGCGGCCCCGTCCGCACCATCAACTGCTAGTCCAACTCAACCTTTGGTTGCGCTGGGACCGGCTCATACTTGGCCACAGTTTCACGCTTGGATCCCAGAATTGGCGGCCCGGCGCAGGCCGCCAGCCGCCGGATGGATAGGTTTTCCCATCCCATCACATGCATCGTACGTACACGTTTGGCTGTTTCCTAGCTGAGAGAATTTACTACGGTGCCATCGTGTGATCCTGTGGATCTTACACACAAAAACTGTGCAAAACGACACCAAAATAAGCCGAGTCTGTCTCGTCTACGCCCGGGACAAGTGCAACAGCAATGGCCAAGGTCTGAATATGTTTTTTTTTAAAACGGACTGAATATGTTTGAATACAAAACTAGATGCATATGTTTGAATACAGACAGCGCTGAAACCAAACTGATCTGCTACTTCAAATTAATGTATGACTCGTGATCCTGACATTGATACTTGTTGGGCCATGGACGAGCGCCGGGTCCTCCGAAAGTTCAGGCAAACTCAGGTTGGTGGCACTGGCAGATAATGATTCACGACTCTCCGCTCAAATCCAATGCCACCATTCAAATCAGAGCCTCAAATGCGATGCCCAAACGACGCGTCAATTCTCATGAACTCGCTGCTCTAATCGAGCGGCTATGCTAATCATTGTAGGCGCCACCTAAAACTCAATCTGGTCTTAGCTAACACTAGACGCCGAAAAGGAAAACACTTCAATATTTGTGGGCAATGGAGCCGCACATGGCTCTCCAACTGTTTCGTCGCCGGCAGGCTGAATCATTTCAGGCGACGAACGGGGTTCACTCCGGGGCGTGCCGTCTGCCGCTGCCAGTTTGTTATTTTTACACTATACTAATCCATACAGTTCAGCGCAATGATGGCGAAAAAAATTGCAAGCGTCGATCAGGAGTTGACCGGTGATGGTTGGGGCTCGAGGCCGAAACTGTGCGAGCATGATCGACGCAGATGAATGCGCGGCACGATGGACTCGCCTTCGCGCGTCGCGCGCACGATCTCGTTCCGCTGTTGTTTTGTTTAGAAAATTTACAACCCGGCCGGTCGCCTAAGATACTTGGCCGACGGGCAATACGTCAAAGTCTGCAGTCGGCGAGAAAAATACGTGGATACATGTCGCTGGTCTCGGAATGCAGAGGTGCTCGTCGAGTCACCAGTTGGCCACGCCCACGCGTTAGGGTGCCACGAGTCCGCGTGTGCTGTACGCATACGAATTAACAGGCAAACAATTGAGGAGCATCTTGGACTGGAGTTTTGATTTGATTGCTTCTTGTCATGTTGCAACTGGGAGGCCAGCAGGCGAAGCTAAGAGTCTGTTTGGTTCCAATAAGTCACCTGACTTATAAGTCAGGTGACTTAAAACCAGTGATTTATAAGTCACGCATGTTTGGTTGTCACCTGACTTATAAGTCACCTGATACACCTTCCCATACCAATCAACATCATGTAAATAGTGGGACCCACATAAAAGGGGTGACTTATAAGTTTTAAGTTGGGGTAGAGCAACTTATGACTTATAAGTTGGGTGACTTATAAGTCGGGTCTATTTGGCAAAATAAGTCATTTTTTTCACTTTTCGACTTATAAGTTGGTGACTTATATAAAACCAAACAGGCCCTAAGCTAGTTCATGTCCAGCCTGGCCTGGACAGGGACGGCACTACATGGAGGTAATTGGGAGACACGGGGTGCATGGAATGGATGCGTATGAGACCAAGCAAAAGGTTGGGTAGAGGAGGGGGGAGGGATACAACACATCACACACTCGCCTACAGTAGCGGATCTAGCCCAATGGGTCAGGGTGGGCCAACAATAGAACTGTTCATATAAAATATTTTTGTCTTACTATTTTTCTACATTTTTTCCTATGCTATAAAGCTATACAAAAAATCCTAGGGAGCATTTCAAAAAAAAAATCCCAGGGAGGGCTGTGGCCTAACCTGTCCACCCTCTACGTCCGCCACTGCTCGCCTAGTTCCAACGTCGGCCAGGGGGCAAGGAGACGAGACCTAGAGCAACTAGAACGTGTTACGACCAACGCCGGTAGCTCCGTCGTGTGGCCATGATTCCAGGACAGACCAAATCAACGTAACCCCTTCCCTAACTTAAGCATCTAGAGGAGTAGGGTCCACTCTCCCGCAACCCGTTGTACCCTCTACTTGAACATGGTGCTTTATACTTCATATTATTATTCACTGATGTGTTGCCATCCTATGATGCCTGAGTAGATTTTTTGTTGTCCTATCGGTAATTGGTGAATTGCTACAATTGGTTTAATTTTCTTGTGGTTATGTTGCTGTCCTTTGGTGCCCATCATATAAGCGCGCATGTGGATCACACCATAGGTTAGTTGTATGTTGATAGGACTATTCATTGGAGGGCAAGGGTGACAGAAGCTTCTTCCTACCATAGAAATTGATGCATACGGGATTGAAGGGGGGCCAATATATATCTTAATGCTATGGTTGGGTTTTACCTTAATGAACGTTAGTAGTTGTGGATGCTTGCTAATAGTTCCAATCATAAGTGCATATAATTCCAAGTAAGGGATGACATGCTAGCAGTGGCCTCTCCCACATAAAAACTTGATATCGGTCTAGTAACGTAGTCAATTGCTTAGGGACAATTCTGCAAATCCTACCACTACTAATCCACACTCGCTATACTAGCTTAATTGTACTTTAATTAGAACAACACCTACCTTTTATTTTTATGTTCTTTATTATCTTGCAGACCTATCCTACCACACCTACAAGGTACTTCTAGTTTTATTCTTGTTCTAGGTAAAGCAAACGTGAAGTGTGCATAGAGTTGTAACGGTGGTCATTAGAATTTGAGGGAATATTTGTTCTACCTTTAGCTCCTCGTTGGGTTTGGCACTCTTATTTATCGAAAAAGGCTACAAACGATGCCCTATACTTGTGGGTTATCACCCATGCAAGTACCACAACCATGGAGCATACAAGGCATTACATTCCACACATGAGTGTCACCTCAACGAGCAGCTCACCCAAGAGAAGAATGCAAGGGAAAGAGAGGGCTTCGACACCGAGGATAGTTGCAGAACACGCATGAACTCACAAAGACCTCCAAGTCGAGGCCGGAAGGACAAGGCATACACACATATGGTGGCCATGATCTTCCGAGGTCCGGAGTCCAAACGAGCTCAGAAACAAACTTTGCGAGAGGTCTACGCCCTCGTCCAGGGAGTGCCACAACTACTAGACTAGTCAAATCATACGATCTCCTTCGGACTCAACGACCACCCAGACTACAATCCCAACCCAGGGAGGAACATGCTCATCGTCAACCCTATAATCGGGGGCTACTAGTTGTCTAAAGTACTCATGGACGACGGTTTCGGCCTAAATCCTTCCCTAAGGAATGTTGTATTGTGGTGCTTATCAATGATCCAAGTTTTCTCCTATCCTCTCGGCAAAAGCAGTTTTTATCTCTTCGTTGATCTCAAGCAAGCATTTGTTTTCCGTAGTGGCAGAATTTTGCCTCAATTTTGAGAAGTTTTCCATAAGCCCAGTACAAGCTTATTCGTTTCGTTGTTCTTTTTCCAACAACTCTGTTATAACCTTCTTGGAAGGGTGCTTTCCAAGCTCATGTGTGGCAGAAGTTGCCTTTTTCTTCTCCATTCTGTTATTCCAATGATCTATCTTCTATTCTTTCTTCCGGAGACATTGTGATGTTGCTCTTTTCACTCATCATCTCGAATTGTGAGGATCATGTTCTTTTTGTGCTTATCCATTTAACCGGAGTGTCATGTTTTTTTATTCAAGTTCTTTTCATCTTATCAAGTCTTGCATCTCTTTTCAACTGGAGTGCTGTCCGAATTTGATCGTCCTTGTTCCTTGTTTATCTCGTTTCAACCAGAGTGGTTCCAATTCCTTCTTGTCCATTGTACTCGTCATTCATTGCTTTGCAACCTCCAAGGTTCACGTGGTGTTCCTTCTTTATATTCTCTACCGCAGTGCTCTCAATTGTGTTCAACTCCGTTGTGTTCTCTCTTTCAACTTTTCAACCTCTCAAGGTTCTTTGGTTTCACTCATTTGTCGAAGAAGCAACTTAGTTTTACCTCCTCTCTTCCTCTTCTGTTTTCTCTCCGGTGCCATCCTAGATCTCGGGACGAGATCCTCTTGTAGTGGTGGAGTGTTGTAACGCCCCGAGACCGACGCTCGAGAAGACTTCCAGCTATTCCGAGTTTTGTCGTGTGATTTGTTTTGTTTGTGCATTCATCATGCCATCTCTTGCATTGCATCATGTCATCATGCCATCATATCATTAATTTTTGTAACTCATCTAAATAAATTGTATGAATCCTCGATCCATTTAAATTGAGGGATATTCACAATGGTGATTTCTCTTTAGAACATATACTCCCAATAGTATTAGGGAGCTATAATAAATATTCCATTAACTGGAAATCACCCATAACACATTTGCATTATTCTTCAACTCTTCTTTTATCCGACTCAACCTTCTATCCTTCCTTTTTGACCTTTTAGTAAAATTGAGTTGCAATTTTACTTCTCCATAAATGTTCCAAATTTGCCCATAAATCACATCTGGTGTGTAGGGTCACCCCTTATAATTTCAACCCATTTGGAGTTCATTCGAATGGGTTTCAAAATCAAACTTGTCTGAGTTAAATCCAACAGGTGTGGATTTTACTTCCTCTAAAAAAATCCTCAATCTATTTTTGTCAAATTCCTCACATTTTTGTGAGTCCGGGAAAATAATCCCCATGTCCAAATTCTTTACCTAACCCTCTCTTTCTTTTATTTCTTATCTCCGCTTTGTTTTTTTCCTTTTGAGAGAGAGAGAGAGAGAGGAGAGCCGAGCAGCCGGGCCGGCCTGCTTCCTCGCAGTCCTCCTGGCCCATTAGCCCAGCCAACCCACCTAAATCTTTTAACCCTAGCCCGATCCCCTCTGTTCACTCTCTTCCTCCCCTCGCTCCCTCTGAGCGCCGCCACGCGCAGCCCTCGATCCCCCTCGCGCCCTCGCCCCGTCCCTACACCGCATCACACACGAGAGGAGCGCCCGCGCCCGATCCCCTCAAGCTCGCCACCGGGCCAGGACCTCCTCGCCTGCCTCCTCGTCTACCCGGTGCCTTCGCCTCGTCAGCTCCGTCGCCAGGGGAGGAGCCCCTCGACCCGTCCCTTTCGGCCCGACTCCGGCGAGCGCCGCCCCGTCGACTCTCCAGCCGCTCCTCTGCAGCTCCTCCTCCGCCTCGTCCTCATGTCCGGCCTGCCTCCACTTTGAACTGGTAGGAACGGGATCCCAACAACCTCCCGCGAACCCGCGTGCCTCCTTGACCTCCAGGCCACCCCGTCGCGCCCTTCTCTTTGCTGAGGCAGCCACCGGCGCCCCAAGCGCCTGCCTCTGCCATGGCCTTCCTCCTCCCGTGCCTGCAGCGACGCTGCCCTGCTGCAGCTGCTCTTCCTGCATGCTGCCTTCCTTGCTGAGCCCCGTGGCGTGGCCCTTCTCCGGCAACTAGCGCCCCTCCATGGACGACCACCACTGCCTGTGCATGCCTCTGGATTCGTCCAAGTCCGATGATGTTTTTGTACAACTATGCTGCGGAGACCAAGACCACCAAGTCCGCACGGAGCCCGAACAACTACTTTCATGATGATGCAAGTACAAGTACCCTCTTCGTGGTTTTCGCCAAGTACCACGACACCCGGAGCCCTCGGATCCATCAAGTCCAACAACGACTGTGTACAACTACCGGTGACGCCGAACATCTATGGATTGTGTACGACTACTTCCACTACGGCCGTGTACCACTACTTCCACTACCGTCGTGAGAACGTCTACTTCCTCTACATTGCACCGAACTCGTTCTGCCCGAGAACGCATGCTTCGAAGGTATAACCCGAGACGACCGCGATGAGATGCCCTTGCATGTATGAGATGTACCATATGTTTGCACCGTGTCCGAGTTGTCTTTGCACGTTCCTCATTTGCCATGCCGCCGTCCCGTGGGAACCCGAAATCCGGGAGCACCCCACCATCCTTGCATGACACGCTCACGCCCACTTCTTTTGCACCGGTATCTCTGTGAGCTACCGGAACCGATATGTTGCCGTGGCACCATTTTCGTTTCGTCGCCGTGGCACCCTTTTTGTTCCGCCATGGTGACCAAATGCTTCATAACATGCTCATGTCAACATTTTCATAAAATTGCATAAAACTTGTGCATGTCATCCGCGTCATGTTAACAACATTTAAATGGTTAAAATTGTGTTTGCTTTAAATTGCTAAATGACATATGGGGATTTTTCGGAATTGTTGTTTGTTGTTTCCGGCCTCATTTAGACTTGCCTAAATAGTTAGTTCAATTATGTTTCACCTCTTTCCATGTTTGACAACATTTAATATTGTTGGTTAGCCTAAACGAGAGAGAACTAAATATTTGAATGTGGTGTTTCGTCAATATGCAACTCGTTGCATATTGAGCTCCACTTAACTTGTAGTATTGTTTGTTGCACTTTGCCATGCCATGCCTCATTAAACCGGACATGATCATACTTGTTTGTGCATCATGACATGTTTATGCTTGTGTGTTTACCATATTGTTTGCTTCTTTCTGGTTTGCTTCTCTCGTTAGCTTCGGTTTCGTTCCGGAGTTGTGAGGATTCGTTCGACTACGTCTGTTTGTCTTCTTCATGGACTCGTTCTTCTTCCTTGCGGGATTTCAGGCAAGATGACCATTACCCTCGATATCACTTCTATCTTTGCTTGCTAGTTGCTTCGTTCTATCGCTATGCTATGCTACCTATCACTTGCTCTTCAAGCCTCCTAAATTGCCATGTCAGCCTCTAACCTTTTTCACCCTACCTAGCAAACCATTGCTTGGCTATGTTACCGCTTTGCTTAGCCCCTCTTATAGCATTGTTAGTTGCAGGTGAAGTTGAAGATTGCTCCATGATGGACAGGATTATGTTGGGATATCACAATATCTCTTATCTAATTAATGCATCTATATACTTGGTAAAGGGTGGAAGACTCGGCCTTATGCCTGGTGTTTTGTTCTACTCTTGCCGCCCTAGTTTCCGTCATACTGGTGTTATGTTCCCGGATTTTGCGTTCCTTACGCGGTTGGGTGATTTATGGGACCCCCTTGACAGTTCGCTTTGAATAAAACTCCTCCAGCAAGGCCCAACTTTGGTTTTAACATTTGCCACCTAAGTCTTTTTCCCTTGGGTTCTGCAGACTCAAGGGTCATCTATATTTTACCCCCCGGGCTAGTGCTCCTCTGAGTGTTGGTCCAAACTAGAGCACCATGCGGGACCATTCCTTGGCAACTTGGATTACGTCGGTACCTGTACGCTTAGCTTATCTGGTGTGCCCTGAGGATGAGATATGTGCAGCTCCTATCGGGATTTGTCGGCACAGCGGGTGGTCTTGCTGGCCTTGTTTTACCATTGTCGAAATGTCTTGTAACCGGGATTCCGAGTCTGATCGGGTCTTCCTGGGAGAAGGAATATCCTTCGTTGACCGTGAGAGCTTATGATGGGCTAAGTTGGGACACCCCTGCAGGGTTTAAACTTTCGAAAGTCGTAGTGCTATGTTTCGTTTCATGTTGATCAGTAGTGGAGCCCAGTTGGGACGATCGGGGATCTAGCAGTTGGGTTATCTTCTTTTCTTTTGGTTTTGTCCGTAGTCAGACTATGCGTGTAGTATGATGTATGATTTATTTATGTTCATTGTGTGAAGTGGCGATTGTAAGCCAACTCTTTATCCCAGTCTTGTTCATTACATGGGATTGTGTGAAGATGACCATTCTTGCAACAAAACCACAATGCGGTTATGCCTCTAAGTCGTGCTTCGACACGTGGGAGATATAGCCGCATCGTGGGTGTTACAGCCAGGCCGTTGGTGGAGTCATGCCGCGGGCCGCAGGCAGGCAAGTCTGGGTACCCCCGCATCCAGAATGCCGACAATAGCACCCGCGCCCAAGGCGCGCTCGGACTTGGCTTCTAGGCGAAGCCAAAGGGCAAGTGCGGAGCGCCGCGGGCCCCAACCCCCTACGGCCTTGGTCGACGCGTGGCGACTGATGGGACGTGGGCGTCTTGAAGGAAATATGCCCTAGAGGCAATAATAAAGTTATTATTAATTTCCTTAATTCATGATAAATGTTTATTATTCATGCTAGAATTGTATTAACCGGAAACTTAGTACATGTGTGAATACATAGACAAAACATATAGTCCCTAGTATGTCTCTACTTGACTAGCTCGTTAATCAAAGATGGTTATGTTTCCTAACCATTGACATGTGTTGTCATTTTATTAACAAGGTCACATCATTAGGAGAATGATGTGATGGACATGACCCATCCGTTGGCTTAGCATTATGATCATGTCAGTTTCATTGCTACTACTTTCTTCATGACTTATACAAGTTCCTCAGACTATGAGATTATGCAACTTCAGAATACCGAAGGAACACTTTGTGTGCTACCAAACGTCAGAACGTAAATGGGTGATTATAAAGGTGCTCTACAGGTGTCTCCGAAGGTGTTTGTACTATAAGCCTTGCAAGCATTGTGACTAATGAGTTAGTTGCAGGATGAAGTATTACGGAACGAGTAAAGAGACTTGCCGGTAACGAGATTGAACTAGGTATTGAGATACTGACGATCGAATCTCGGGCAAGTAACATACCGATGACAAACGGAACAACGTATATTGTTATGCGATTTGACCGATAAAGAACTTCGTAGAATATGTAGGAACCAATATGAGCATCCAAGTTCCGCTATTTTTTATTGACTAGAGACGTGTCTCGGTCATGTCTACATAGTTCTCGAACCCGTAGGATCCGCACGCTTAACGTTCAATGACGATTGGTATTATGAGTTTATGTGATATGATGTACTGAAGATTGTTTGGAGTCCCGGATGTGATCATGAACATGACAAGGAGTCTCAAAATGGTCGAGACATAAAGATTGATATATTGGACGACTATATTCAGACACCAGAAGTGTTCCGGATAAGTTTCGGATAAAAACAGAGTGCCGGAGGGTTACTGGAACCCCCCGAGGAACTAATGGGCCTCGATGGGACCTAGTGGAGAGAGAGAGGGGCCGGCCAGGGTAGGCCGCGTGCCCCCTTCCCTTGAGTCCGAATAGGACAAGGAAGGGGGCGGCGCCCCCCTTGCCTTCCCCCTCTCCCTCTCCTTCCTTCCCCTTCTCTCCCTTTAGGTGGAAACCTACTAGGACTTGGAGTCCTAGTAGGATTCCCCTATTGGGGGCGCGCCCTTGGATGGCTGGCCGGCCTCCCCCTTGCTCCTTTATATACGGGGGCAGGGGGCACCCTAGAACACACAAGGTGACAATTTTTTTAGCCGTGTGCGGTCTCCCCTCCACAGTTACACACCTCAGTCATATTGTCGTAGTGCTTAGGCGAAGCCCTGCGCCGGTAACTTCATCATCACCATCACCATGCTGTCATGCTGATGAAACTCTCCCTCGACCTCAGCTGGATCTAGAGTTCATGGGACGTCACCGAGTTGAACGTGTGCAGATCGCGGAGGTGCCGTACCTTCGGTGCTAGGATCGGTTGGATCGTGAAGACGTATGACTACATCAACCGTGTTGTCACAACGCTTCTGCTTTTGGTCTACATGGGTATGTAGACAACACTCTCCCCTCTCGTTGCTATGCATCACCTAGTGATAGATCTTGCGTGATCGCAGGAATTTTTTTGAAATTACTGCGTTCCTCAACAGTGATATCAGAGCCAGGTTTATGCGTAGATGTTATATGCACGAGTAGAACACAAAGAGTTGTGGGCGATTGTCGGTGTACAAAAGTAGGGGCTCTCCTTTTAACCCCTTTACTTGTGCACGGGCAGTCAGAGCCACGCGCCACGACTGCACATAGCAGGGCAAAGGAGGGGAGCCGGAGAGAAGCCGAAGGCACAAGACAAACAAGGCAACACCAAGGACCGAGACCAAAACGAGCAGATGGACGAAGCAGGTATCCATGGCAAGACCTTTGCCGGGGCAGCCTCAGCAGTCCCGGCAAGACTCTTGCCGGGGCGGCTCGCCCACACCAGCGGAGTGAGCCACCCTCGAACCCACGGTCTCCAACACCATCAACCACGTCGGGCCAGGACTCGGGAGGCACCTCCATGGCGGCATGCAGATCTTTGTGAAGACAAAGAATATTCAAGATCAGATGAGGATTGGAAGGTAATGATCCTCGACAAGATCCTTGCCGAGGAAACCCACAAGACCCTCAGCAAGATCCTTGATTGGGACGACAGCGCGCTGCGGCAAGACCCTTGCCGGGCCACCCTGCAAGACCCTTGACAAGGGCGTCAGCGGGGCCACTGCCAGGCCCGCATCGACCAAGTCTCTACCACCGTTCACATGCAGCTACCAGCCCAACCAGCTGGGCAGGCACCTGCGTGGCAATATGCAACTTCCAGGCCAACTCAGCACACGCCTGCGTGGCGGCATGCAGATCTTCGTGGAGGCTCTACCACCGCGCCACCTCAGCTGCTTGCCTGCCTACATGGCACCGCATGCGTCGCTTGCCACGGCGCATGTCGAAGCGAGGGGGAGCGGCGACAGACGGGATGGGCCTCGCTCCCATCCCCGATAAAGCAAGAGGACACGTAAGCTACGCATTAAATGCGCCTTGTCCTGTAATATGAGCAATAAGCTCATAGAGCGGTAGGCCTTTCCACCTCCTGTGTGCCATTGTGGCAGCCCCTTTCGACTATAAAAGGAGGCCCATGGCGTACTGGAGAGGGATTCGGCTCTTTTGAACCACGCAGCCACCGTAGCTAGTTCAGGAGCTCAAGAACACTCAATACATCCACCAAAGCAGGACTAGGGTTTTATGCATCCTCGCGGCCCAAACCTAGGTAAACGATCCTTGTGCTAATTGCTAATCCTGCTCTTCTCACAATCCCGTGCCCCGCAACCGCAGAAGGGATCCTCGTGATCCCATAGGTGTCGTTTCCTACCAACATATTTGGCGCGCCAGGTAGGGGGCACAATTGTGAGAATCTGGTCTAGTAGTTGGCCTAGCAGTTCTTCATCGCCATGGCTCCTAAGAAGAAGACGACCACGGCGATCGGTTCGTCCGGGATCGGACTGCCAGTACTGGTGCGGACTAGTAGCGGGCCAATCCCGGAGAGAATCCGCGGCGCGGCCCGCGAACATCCACTTCGCCCTGGCAGTCCAGGCCTGGTGAGCGGTGTCGTTCGTATGCCAAGCGACGAGCCATGCGTCGCGAGCTCCAGAGACGGAGTTGGGCCCCCCCGCAGGCGGCGCGGGGCCCTCCAGGGGGGCGTCGTGCCACTAGACAGCGGCGCGGCAACCTCCAAGACACCAACACCGGTGCCCACGGCGCGCTCTTCTCAGGTCGTGCGCGATGAGCAGCACCGCCCTGCTAGTGACCCTGGGCGCCGCCCTGGGAAGAGTCCCATGCACCCTTCACATGATGAGGAGGGCCAGCATGAGCACCGAGGTGCTGGCGGAGGTGGCGAACGGCTGCGGGGCCATGATGGGGCTTCTTCTAACACGGTTAGAAGTCGAAGCGCATCGCGGTCCACACAGCTTTCGCCGCCGCCCACGCCGACAGAAGCCCTAGCACGCGCGCAGCTACTCCTCGACTTTCCTCCCACTGCGAAGAAGCTTGATGAATGGAGGGCCACCGTCCGGAGCCTCGTTGGCATCGCTAACAACGACGAGTTGCGGCCGGCGGGACCCGTAGGCCATCGCTCCGTCGAGCCAACGCATGCCAGTGGAGGTCGGGCCAGAGGCGATGCGGCCACGGTGCACTCCCTTCCTCCATCCCGGCCATCGTGGGTGTCGGTCCGTCGCGACGACGCTCATGATGATAGCTCCATAGCGTCGTCCGACCCGCGAACCCACTGTGACCAGCGTCAAGTTCTTCGGGAGTGACCTCATGAAGACGCTCGAACCACCATCGAGCGCCGGCATGACGCGCGCCACCAGTCGGACAGGCGGGCAAGGCCCACTATGGACCACCCAGCACCGGGAGGCTACGGTGGCGTACCCTACGAGCTGGGTTGTCCGGCCTTCACCCGTGGGCTACGGCAGTTCCAGTGGCCCTCCCACCGCATGTTCAAGCCCGACGTTGCCGAGAAGTACAACGGCAAGACTCACCCGTCGGAGTTCCTCAACATCTACACCATCGCGCTGCAAGCTGCTGGGGCTCGCGACGATAAGGTGCTTGCCAACTATTTTCCGTTGGCCCTCAAGCCCAATGTTATGTCATGGTTGATGCACTTGCCAATGGACTCCATTTCTTCTTGGGCAGATATGTGGACTCTGCTCCTCATTCACGAGAAAATGGCGGTAACCGGGATGCCCAGTCCCATGATCAAAAAGATCAAAGCAAATCAATATAATTAAACAAAACTCCCCCAGGGCTGTTGTTAGTTGGAGGCACTCGTTGTTTCGAGCAAGCCATGGATTGATGCTTGTTGGTGGTGGGGGAGTATAAAATTTTACCATTCTATTTGGGAACCGCCTATAATGTATGTAGTATGGAAGATATCTTCATCTCATAGTTGTTGCGTTGACAGTGAAAGTATGCCGCTCAAAATGTTATTCATCTCTATTTTAAAATCGAGCTCTGGCACCTCTGCAAATCCCTGCTTCCCTCTACGAAGGGCCTATCTATTTACTTTTATCTTGAGTCATCATCCCTCTTATTAAAAAGCACCCGCTGGAGAGCACACTGTCATTTGCATTCATTACTATTAGTTTATATTGGGTATGACTTGACTGGATCTCTTTTACCATGAATTACAATGTTTAGTCAGTCCTTGATCTTTAAAGGTGCTCTGCATTTATGTTTTGCGGTCTCAGAAAGGGCTAGCGAGATACCATCTTGTTATATCATATTATGATTGTTTTAAGAAAGTGTTGTCATCCGAGTTTCATTATTATTGCTCGCTAGTTGATTATGCCATTGATATGAGTAAATATGAGACCTAAGCATTATTGTGAGTATAGTTAGTTCATAATCTTTGCTGAAAACTTGAATGCTGGCTTTACATATTTACAACAACAAGAGCAAATAGAGTTTGTAAAAGTTTTTCTTTATCACTTCTAGTTTATCAACTGAATTGCTTGAGGACAAGCAAAGGTTTAGGCTTGGGGGAGTTGATACGTCTCCAACGTATCTACTTTTCCAAACACTTTTGCCCTTGTTTTGGACTCTAACTTGCATGATTTGAATGAAACTAACCCGGACTGACGCTGTTTCAGCAGAACTGCCATGGTGTTGTTCATTGTGCAGAAAATAAAAGTTCTCGGAATGACCTGAAAATCCACGGAGATAACTTTTGGAAAATATAAAAAATACTGGCGAAAGAATCAAGGCCAGGGGGCCCACACCCTGTCCACGAGGGTGGGGGGCGCGCCCTCCCCCCTGGGCGCCCCCCCTATTTCGTGGCCCCCCTGATGCTCCACCGACCTCAACTCCAACTCCATATATTCTGTTTTGCGGATAAAAAAATCAGAGAGAAAGTTTCATTGTGTTTTACGATACGGAGCCACCGCCAAGCCCTAATATCTCTTGGGAGGGCTGATCTGGAGTTCGTTCAGGGCTCCGGAGAGGGGGATTCGTCGTCGTCGTCATCATCAACCATCCTCCATCACCAATTTCATGATGCTCACCGCCGTGCGTGAGTAATTCCATCATAGGCTTGCTGGACGGTGATGGGTTGGATGAGATTTACCATGTAATCAAGTTATTTTTGTTAGGGTTTGATCACTAGTATCCACTATGTTCTGAGATTGATGTTGCTATGACTTTGCTATGCTTAATGCTTGTCACTAGGGCCCGAGTGCCATGATTTCAGATCTGAACCTTTTATGTTTTCATGAATATATGTGAGTTCTTGATCCTATCTTGCAAGTCTATAGTCACCTATTATGTGTTGTGATCCGGCAACCCCGAAGTGACAATAATCGGGATACTTCTCGGTGATGACCATAGTTTGAGGAGTTCATGTATTCACAATGTGCTAATGCTTTGTTCCGGTTCTCTATTAAAAGGAGGCCTTAATATCCCTTAGTTTCCACTAGGACCCTGCTGCCACGGGAGGGTAGGACAAAAGATGTCATGCAAGTTCTTTTCCATAAGCACGTATGACTATATTCGGAATACATGCCTACATTACATTGATGAACTGGAGCTAGTTCTGTGTCACCCTATGTTATAGCTATTACATGAGGAATCACATCCGACATAATTATCCATCACTGATCCAATGCCTACGAGCTTTTCACATATTGTGCTTAGCTTATTTACTTTTCCGTTGCTACTGTTACAATTACTACAAAACTGCTATCTTTACTTTTGCCACTGTTACCATTACTATCATACTACTTTGCTACTAAATACTTTGTTGCAGATACTAAGTTATCCAGGTGTGGTTGAATTGACAACTCAACTGCTAATACTTAAGAATATTCTTTGGCTCCCCTTGTGTCGAATCAATAAATTTGGGTTGAATACTGTACCCTCAAAAGCTGTTGCGATCCCCTACACTTGTGGGTTATCATGGTTGTGGAGAAGACAAAAAGTAGAAGATAGCCTCACATCAACTAGGCGTATCAATGGGCTATGGAGATGCCCATCAATAGATATCAATGTGAGTGACTAGGGATTGCCATGCAATGGATGCACTAGAGCTATAAGTGTATGAAAGCTCAAAAGGAAACTAAGTGGGTGTGCTTCCAACTTGCTTGCTCACGAAGACCTAGGGCACTTTGAGGAAGCCCATCATTGGAATGTATAAGCCAAGTTCTCTTTTTCTCTCATTTTTTTTCTTTTTTTGGTGGGCTTCTTTGGCCTTTTTTTGGGCTTCTTTGACCTCTTTTCTTTTTCATAAAGTCCGGAGACTCATCCCAATTGTGAGGGAATCATTGCTTCCATCATCATTTCCTCACATGGGACAATGCTCTAATAATGAAGATCATCACACTTTTATTTACTTACAACTCAAGAATTACAACTCGATACTTAGAACAAGATATGACTCTATATGAATGCTTCCAGCGGTGTATCGAGATGTGCAATGAATCAAGAGTGACATGTATGAAAGAATTATGAACGGTGGCTTTGCCACAAATACGATGTCAACTACATGATCATGCAAAGCAATATGACAATGATGATGCGTGTCATAAAAAATGGAGCGGTGGAAAGTTGCATGGCAATATATCTCGGAATGGCTATGGAAATGCCATAATTGGTAGGTATGATGGTTGTTTTGAGGAAGATATATGGTGGTGTATGATACCGGCGAGAGTTGCGCGGCACAAGAGAGGCTAGCAATGGTGGAAGGGTGAGAGTGCGTATAATCCATGGACTCAACATTAGTCATAAAGAACTCACATACTTATTGCAAAAATCTACAAGTCATCAAAACAAAGTACTACACGCATGCTCCTAGGGGAAGGGTTGGTAGGAGTTAACCATCACGCGATCCCGACCTCCACACATAAGGAAGACAATCAATAAATAAATCATGCTCCAACTTCATCACATAATGGTTCACCATACGTGCATATGCTATGGGAATCACAAACTTTAATAGAAGTATCTCTCAAATTCACGACTACTCTACTAGCATGACTCTAATATCACCATCTTCATATCTCACAACAATCATAAAGAATCAAACTTCTTATAGTATTCAATGAACTTTATATGAAAGTTTTTATTATATCCATCTTGGATGCCCATCATATTATGACTAAATTCATAACCAAAGCAAATTACCATGCTGTTCTAAAGACTCTCAAAATAATATAAGTGAAGCATGAGAGTTCATTAATTTCTTCAAAATATAACCACCACCGTGCTCTATAAAGATATAAGTGAAGCACTAGAGCAAATGACAAACTACTCCAAAAGATATAAGTGAAGATCAATGAGTTGTCGAATAATTATGCAAGTATGTGAAGACTCTCTAACATTTAAGAATTTCAGATCTTGGTATTTTATTCAAACAGCAAGAAAAATAAAACAAAATGACATTTCAAGGATAGCACACATCATGTGAAGAAGCAAAAACTTAGGTTCAACCGATACTAACCGATAATTGTTGAAGAAGAAAGGTGGGATGCCTACCGAGGCATCCCCAATCTTGGATGCTTGAGACTTCTTGAAATATTATCTTGGGGTGCTTTGGGCATCCCCAAGCTTGAGCTTTTGTGTCTCCTTAATTCCTTTTATATCTCAGTTTCCTAAATCTCGAAAGCTTCATCCACACCAAACTCAACAAGAACTCGTGAGAAAAGTTAGTATAAACCAATGCAAAAACCTTATCATTTTCTACTGTAACAAATCACTAAAATTATTATTCAACATTGCATACTAAATGCCTCTGCATATGTAATACTCCTATCCTCAAATAGAATCACTAAACAAGCAAACATATGCAAACATAACAGCAATCTGCCAAAACAGTACAGTCTGTAAAGAATGCAGTATTCATATACTTCCATAACTCCAAAAATTATGAAAAGTCTACTACACTGTAGAAGATTTACCAGAGCTCAATATGCAAAAAAATTCAACATTTTATCATTTTCTGACTTCTCTAGGGAATTTTTGCAACAGCGGTAAACTTTCTGTTTTGAAACAACAACATGTATACTTGCAAAATAAGCATGGTAAAGGCTATCCTTGACATTTTTTATTGAAAATATAGATGCAAAACATTATTATAAATAACAGCAATCAAATACTAACAAAAGAAAATGACGCTCCAAGCAAAACAAATATCATGTGGTGAATAAAAATATAGCTCCAAGTAAAGTTACTGATGAACGAAGACGAAAGAGGGGATGCCATCCGGGGCATCCCCAAGCTTAGGCTCTTGGTTGTCCTTGAATATTACCTTGGGGTGCTTTGGGAATCCCAAGCTTAGGCTATTGCCACTCCTTATTCCATAGTCCATCGAATCTTTACCCAAAACTTGAAAACTTCACAACACAACACTCAACAGAAAACTTGTAAGCTCCGTTAGTATAAGAAAATAAAACCACCACTTAGGTACTGTTGTGGACTCATTCTATATTCATATTGGTGTAATATCTATTGTATTCCAACTTCTCTATGCTTCATACCCTCTGATACTACTCATAGATTCATCAAAATAAGCAAACAACACAATGAAAAACAGAATCTGTCAAAAACAGAACGGTCTATAGTAATCTGTATCATTCGAATACTTATGTAACTCCAAAAATTATTAAATAAATTGGTGATCGTGAAGAATTTGCTGATTAATCATCTGCAAAACAAATCAACCTAAAAGCACTCTCCAGTAAAAACTGGCAGCTAATCTCGTAAGCGCAAAAGTTTCTGTTTTTTACAATAAGATCACAAAGACTTCACCCAAGTCTTCCCAAAGGTTCTACTAGGCACAAACACTAATTAAAACATAAAACCACATCTAAACATAGGCTAGATGAATTATTTATTACTAAACAGAAGCAAAAGGCAAAGAGCAAAAGTAAAATTGGGTTGCCTCCCAACAAGCGCTAACGTTTAATGCCCCTAGATAGGCATGATGATTTCAATGATGCTCACATAAAAGATAAGAATTGAATCATAAAGGGAGCATCATGAAGAATATGACTAGAACATTTAAGTCTAACTCACTTCCTATGCATAGGGATTTTGTGAGCAAACAACTTATGGGAACAATAATCAACTAGCATAGAAAGGCAAAACAAGCACGATTTCAAAACTTTAAGCACATAGAGAGGAAACTTGATATTATTGCAATTCGTACAAGCGTATGTTCCTCCCTCATAATAATTTTCAGTATCATCATGAATGAATTCAACAATATAACCATCACATAAAGCATTCTTTTCATGATCTACTTGCATAAATTTTACTACTCTCCACATAAGAAAATTTATTCTCATCAATAGTAGTGGGAGCAAACTCAACAAAACAACTATCATGTGAAGCATAATCCAATTGAAAATTAAAATCAATATGACAAGTTTCATGGTTATATTTATTCTTTATAGCATATGTGTCATCACAATAATCATCATAAATAGGAGGCATGCTTTCATCATAATAAATTTGCTCATCAAAACTTGGGGGACTAAACATACTATCTTCATCAAACATAGCATCCCCAAGCTTATGGCTTTGCATATCATTAGCATTATGGGTATTCAAAGAATTCATACTAAAAACATTGCAATCATGCTCATCATTCACATATTTTATGCCAAACATTCTATGTAATTCTTCTTCTAGCACTTGAGCACAATTTTCCTTCCCATAATTTTCACGAAAGATATTAAAAAGATGAAGCGTATGAGGCAAACTCAATTGCATTTTTCTGTAGTTTTATTTTATAGACTAAACTAGTGATAAAAGAAGAAACTAAAAGATTCGATTGCAAGATCTAAAGATATACCTTCAAGCACTAACCTCCCCGGCAACGGCGCCAGAAAAGAGCTTGATGTCTACTACACAACCTTCTTCTTGTAGACGTTGTTGGGCCTCCAAGTGCAGAGGTTTTTAGGACAGTAGCAAATTTCCCTCAAGTGGATGACCTTAGGTTTATCAATCCGTGGGAGGCGTAGGATGAAGATGGTCTCTCTCAAACAACCATGCAACCAAATAACAAAGAGTCACTTGTGTCCCCAACGCACCCAATACAATGGTAAATTGTATAGGTGCACTAGTTCGGCGAAGTGATGGTGATACAAGTGCAATATGGATAGTAGATATAGGTTTTTGTAATCTGAAAATATAAAAACAGCAAGGTAAAAAGTGGTAAAAGTGAGCGTAAACGGTATTGCAATGCTAGGAAACAAGGCCTAGGGTTCATACTTTCACTAGTGCAAGTTCTCTCAACAATAATAACATAATTGGAACATATAACTATACCTCAACATGCAACAAAGAGTCACTGCAAAGTCACTAATAGCGGAGAACAAACAAAGAGATTATGGTAGGGTACGAAACCACTTCAAAGTTATCCTTTCTGATCGATCTATTCAAGAGTCCATAGTAAAATAACACGAAGCTATTCTTTCCGTTCGATCTATCATAGAGTTCGTACTAGAATAATACCATAAGACACAAATCAATCAAAACCCTAATGTCACCTAGATACTCCAATGTTACCTCAAGTATCCGTGGGTATGATTATACAATATGCATCACACAATCTCAGATTCATCTATTCAAACCAACACAAAGTACTTCCAAGAGTGCCCCAACGTTTCTACCGGAGAGTCAAGACGAAAACGTGTGCCAACCCCTATGCATAAGTTCACAATGTTACGGAACCCGCAAGTTGATCACCAAAACATACATCAAGTAGATCACGTGAATATCCCATTGTCACCACAGATAAGCACATGCAAGACATAGATCAAGTGTTCTCAAATCCTTAAAGACTCAATCTGATAAGATAAGTTCAAAGGGAAAAATCAATCCATTACAAGAGAATAGAGGGGGAGAAACATCATAAGATCCAACTATAATAGCAAAGCTCGCGATACATCAAGATCGTATCACCTGAAGAACATGAGAGAGAGATCAAACACATAGCTACTGATACATACCCTCAGCCCCGAGGGTGAACTACTCCCTCCTTGTCATGAAGAGCACCGAGATGATGAATATGGCCATCGGTGATGGATTCCCCCTTCGGTAGGGTGCCGGAACGGGCTCCCGAGAGGTTTTTGGTGGCTATAGAGGCCTATGGCGACTGAACTCCTGATCTATTGTGCTCCTCGATGTTTTCAGGGTATAAGAGTATATATAGGCGAAAGAAGTCGATTAGGGGAGCCACGAGGGGCCCACGAGGGTGGGGGGCATGCCCAGGGGGATAGGGCATGCCTTGGACCCTCGTGACCACCTCGTTGCTTCCCTGACGTCTACTCCAAGTCTCATGGATTGAGTTTGTTCCAAATATAACTCTCCCAAAGGTTTCATTCCGTTTGGATTCCGTTTGATATTCCTTTTCTGCCGAACACTGAAATAGGCAAAAAAAATAGCAATTTGGGCTGGGCCTCCAGTTAATAGGTTAGTCCCAAAAATAATATAAAAGTGCTTAGTAAAGCCCATAAACATCCAAAACAGGTAATATAATAGCATGGAACAATCAAGAATTATAGATACGTTGGAGACGTATCAGCGCGCTCGGCCTGGCCGTTGCTCCTGGGTGTGCCACTAAAGCGTAGCATATCTGCGTTCCAAGGTTAGCACAATATGTTTTGAAAAGGTTGATGGTGAATTGCAAGCCATTGGCAGTGAGGATGCGATTAGGAACCCCAAACCGGCTCACGATGCCCTTGATGAACTTGACAGCTGAGCCAGCCGGGATGGTGCACACAGCTTCCACCTCCGCCCACTTGGTGAACTTGTCAATGGCGACGTAGAGGTAACGGTAGCCCCCTGGCACTCGGGGAAATGGTCCCAAGATGTCCAACCCCCAGACCGTGAATGGCCACGTGAGCGGGATAGTCTGGAGGCCCTGCGCTGGCTGGTGGATCTGCTTGGCGTGAAATTGGCAGGCTTCGCAGGATCTCACCAGCTTGGTGGCGTCGTTGAGTGTCGTGGGCCAATAGAACCCACTCCGGAATGCCTTGCCCACAAGGGTGCGTGATGAAGAGTGGTGCCCACAGTCCCTGCCGTGTATGCCAGCCAACAGCTCGAGCCCCTGTTCCCTGGAGATGCATCGCAGAGAAACGTCGTTGGGACGCCTATGGTACAACTCACCATCCTGGATGCAGTATGCGGTGGCCTGGCGAGCCACGCGCTCTGCATCTTCCTCCTTCTCCGGCAGGGTCCCCTGAAGCAAGTACACCTTGAACTCCTCGGTCCAGCACCCCTCCTAGGGCTCGAGCGCGAGGAGCAGTCGGGCCCCCAAGGTCAAGACGCAAGCGAGGACACCTATCGCAGGGGCTCGGGGGAGATCCTCCTGAGGTTGTGCTAGTTCCGCAGTGGTGGGAGCAGCTGATGGCTTGAAGAGCCACTCCTCAAACATGCCCGGCTCCTGAGGCAGGCACTGGGATGCCCTTTTGGCGATTTCATCCGCCTCCTTGTTTGTGCCTCGCCGCACGTGTTGCAATTCCAAGCCCAAGAATTGCTTTTCCATCTTGTGTACCTCTTCCAGGTATGCCTCCATGTGCTCGTCCTTCTGGGTGTACCCTTTGTTGGAGAAGTTGACGAGGAGCTGGTAATCGACCCTGATGGTGAGGCGCTTCACCCCCAACGCTGCTGCAGCCCTAAGGCCGGCAATCAGGCCCTCAAACTCTGAAATGTTGTTGGAGACCTTCTCGCCCTGCTGGAAGCAGAGCTGCATAGTGTAGCAGAGCTTGTCCTTGGTGGGTGAGATGAGCACTGCTCCAGACCTCGTGCCCTAACGTGCGAATGCTGTTGAATTTAGGGTTCCGGCAAAACCCTTGAGGTTCGAACACTGGGGTGCGCACGAAGATTTCCCCTACCAAATCTCGCTCTCATCCTCGCCGCGATCCCTAAGCTTAGCTCGAGGAACTCACAACACAAGAGACACAAGATTTATACAGGTTCAGGCCACCATTGTGTTGTAATACCCTACTCCTGTGTGGTGGTGGTGGATTGCCTCTTGGGCTGACGATGAACAGTACAACGGAAGAACAGCCTCTTGAGGAGAGGTGTTCTTGAGCTGGTGTGTTGTTCTACTTGTTCTGGTTTCGGTCCAGTTCTACTGTGGTGGCTAGTCCTATTTATAGAGGCCCTGGTCCTCTTCCCAAATATTGAGCGGGAAGGGATCCAACAATGGCCAATTTGAAGGGGGACAGCTAGTACAAGCTATCCTGACTAAAGGTGGTCTTCGCCTGTCAAAGGCGCTGGTGGTGACGCCGTCTTGGGCTCCACGATGACCTCCGTCCTGCTGGTCTTGGTCTTGTTGCACCGATATGGAAACCTTTGCCTGATGCCTCGGTACTCCACGCCTGCGCTTGCCCCCTTAGCACCAAAGGGGAAACCAGGACACTGCGCGCGCTGGCGCTCGCCTGGCGCCCGCCTCGCCTTGGTCATCATGGCTTGCGTCAAGGGAACCTCACGAGGTACCCCTTGCCTTGATCTCTCCGCCTCCTCGCGAGCCTGCCCGGTGAGGCCGCTCCTGAGGGGGCCTTGTGTCGTCCACCCCGCGAGGCTTGGCCCCTCGCGAGGGTCTTGAGTGTTGGCTTACGAAGACGGGCCATACTGGGACACCGGTGGAGCCACGCCGTGGGCCGCAGGCACGCAAGTCTGGGGACCCCCATTCCCAGAAGATCGACAGTAGCCCCCGGGCCAAAGGCGCGCTCAGACTTGGCTTAGCGGCGAAGCCAAAGGGCAAGTGCGGAGCGCCATGGGCCCCAACAGCCTGCGGCCTTGGTCGATGCGTGGTGACTGATTGGACGTGGGCGCCTCCGCTTCTCCATGCTGCCTCGGTAACTGCCCGACTTGACGAGTCCCTGCTGCATGCCAAAAGGGTTATCATTACCTGCGATCGTGGAGGTCGGCGGTTGGCCTTCCTTGGGCTATAAATGAGGAGGGGTGAGAGCCCTCGTCGGCCATCTCTTCCTTCTCCGCTTGCTTCTTCTTCCCTGCACCACCTCCAGTCTTGACACCAATGGCGCTGATCCGTAGATTCTTGGCCAAAGAGAAGGGGAAGGCTTCCCGGGATGGACCCGATCCGCTCCTGCCGAAGAAGAGGCCAGTCCACCGCCATGGCGAGGTCGTGAGGCGGGAGATGACAAGGCCTTGGTGCGAGCAGCCACCTCCTGGGTACCCGCTACCCCAGTACGCCCAAGCCGAGGGCTCCAGAGAAAGGGGTGGCGAGCGAAGTCGCCCGCGCCGCAGCCAAGGTCAGTGTGCCATGGCGCGCGATGGCGCACGCCTGGAGTCCACGCCGCGGAGTCCTCTCGGGAGCTCGTGCTGCATGCGGCGATGCCTCCAAGCACCTGGATCCGCCTCCCTTTGTTCTTCTCCACCAAGATGCCACCGAGAGGGCCTCTCGAGCTTTGGCTGCAACACGTCGACTGTGGTGCCCCACCAACCGGAGCGGAGGTTGAAGTCGTTCTCGGGTAAGATCTTCATGACACGAGGCTGGGTCAAAGTCGCCTGGGTCTGCCGAATGGGGGGCGCCCTCACGATCCATTTTGAGTACGATGGCACCACCATGTTGTCCTTCAAGGTCTTCAATGCGGAAGGCCGCCGCCTGGACTGTTGTCCCGGAGGGGGCAGTCAGGAGATCGACGCGGCGGGGGCTGGGCCTGCCATCTGCTCCCCGGGCGGGGCCCTGAGCCTCAGGAGGCTCTAGGGGGCCAGGTGGTTCCTTGAGGACCGTCTCCATCTCAGCTAGGATCGCATGGTGCCTGGCCTCCTGAGCCGC
This sequence comes from Triticum dicoccoides, assembly GCF_002162155.2. NCBI lineage: Eukaryota > Viridiplantae > Streptophyta > Magnoliopsida > Poales > Poaceae > Triticum > Triticum dicoccoides. Next base: position 236,199,788 of record NC_041393.1, read on the forward strand.
CAAAATGCTCCGCAGGTGACGCTGGTAGGTGGTAGCCGCATTTGGCAGGCCGAAAGGCATGCGAACATGGCTGTACGGCGGACCCTTGCAGCATCCCATGTGCAAAGCCCAGAAGTGCTCCTGAGATGCGGCTCGGTTGAGCCCTAGGACGTCGATGTAGACGCGCAGCCCACCATCCTCGCCTAGATGGGGAGTCGCGCCGGGCAAGCGGTAGTCGCTGCGCATGGCCCTCGCTTCCTGAAGCTCCTGAGTGGTCTTCGCAATGAACTACTGAATGTTGGGCTTTCCACGCCCTGTGTCTTCCCGAGGGAAACGTGCCGCGAAGCATGCCTCCAAGTGGTGCTCGAGCGCCTCCCTCGTGATGTTGGCATGGTCTGAGGCCCTCCAGAGGAGAGCCCCCGAGCCCTGCCCGAGGAGGGTGTCAGGCGCGCCTTCCTATGTGATGGAAGGAGGCTCCCAAGCACGGGCGCTGATCCTGTCGCGGCATGACCTGAGGTGCCGACCTCCCGAGACCCTGTGCAGAGCGGTTGGTTCTTCTTCTTGGGGATGACCTCAAGAGGGTTCTCGCCCCTGCTGTCCATGTCCTCGATTGCTGCGGCTTGGAAAGCACGCTCAAGGGAGCACACCGCATCTCTCTCTTTGCAGGGGACCGTGATGATTCCGCCGCTTCCTGGCATCTTGAGGACGTTGTAGCCGTGGTGGGTCACTGCCATGAACTTGGCCAGGGCTGGATACCCGAGGATGGCATTGTACGGCAGGTGGATGTGGGCGACATCGAAGTTGATGAGCTTGGTGCGGTAGTTGTCACGCTGTCCGAAGGTGATAGGGAGGCAGACCTGCCCTATCGGGGTGGTGGAACTGTCGGTAACTCCTGAGAAGGGCTTGGTGGGCTGAAGCTGATCGTAGGGCACTTGAAGGTTATCAAACATCTCAACGGACAAGATGTTAAGCCCTGCGCCTCCATCGATGAGGGTCTTGGTGACTAGCACGTTGCTGATGACGGGTGAGCAGAGCATCGGGAGAACGCCAGCAGTAGCCGCACACTTGAGTTGATCTGCCGAGCTGAAGGTGATGGCGCACTTGGACCACCTGAGCGGGTGCGTGGCCTCGAGCCTGGGGAGGGCCGCGTTCACCTCACGAGCAAACTGCTTGAAGATACGCTGAGAGGTTGGGGCCTGAGCTCCTCCCAAGATGCAAGCGATAGCACGTGGCTCCTGGAAGCCCCCAACCCCCTCGTCCTGATGATGGTCGTCATTCCTTCTTGGCAGCAGCGACAGCGGAGGAAGACCTGCCTTACCCTGGGGACGGTCCTCGCGAGGCTGATCCCTCCAGGTGCCCTCGCAAGGCTGGTCCCTCCAAGCGCCCTCATGAGGCTGGTCCTGCTAGCGATCCTCACAAGGTCGGTCACGCAACTCCTGACGAGGGCCACAGTCGTCCCATCATCCTCCGCCACGTCTTCCTCCTCAGTCGTAGCCCCGGTCGCTGCACTCGGGGCGTCGACCGAAGCGTCCTTCTCGAACGGCCCTGAGTTCCTGGCAATCGTTGGTGTTGTGGGTGTGGAGGTTGTGGTAGGCGCAGAACGGTCGGCTGCCCTTGGACGACTCAGGCTGGTCCCTGCCGCGCTTCGTGTCTGGTTCTGCCGCGAGTACGGCCACTCCCTTGCGCTTCACGTCGTTGGCCTTGATCTTCTTTTCTTCCGGGTCGGCAGCTGGGATCTCGAGGAGGGAGAGGCGTCCTTCTTCAGCTCTTGCGCACTTGGTCGCCAGGTTGAACAGCTCCAGGGATGTGCACAACTCCTCGTGGATGGTGAGCTCCTCCTTCATCTTGATGTCACGGACGCAATCAGAGAACGCTGAGATGATGGCCTCGTCTGTCACCTTGGGGATCTTGAGGCGGACGTTGTTGAAGCGCTGGATGTATTTCTGCAGGGTCTCCCCAGGCTGCTGCTTGATTCGGCGCAGATCACCCACGGCCGGGGGGCAGTCGCGAGTGCCCTGGAAGTTGGCGATGAAGCGGCTGCGCATCTCGTCCCAGGAGGAGATCGAGCCGGGAGGCAGGTTCAGGAGCCACGAGCGGGCACCTTCGTGGTACTAAGTCTGAAAGTAGAATAGGGGGTAGGTATGGAGAGGCAAGATCCTAGCTATGGAGTAGTTGTGTACGCAAGAGATTTACGAGTTCAGGCCCTTCTCAGAGGAAGTAACAGCCCTACGTCTCGGAGCCCGGAGGCGGCCGACTGGATTATATGCGTAAGAGTTACAGGGGTGCGAACCCTTCAGCCAGTGGAGGGGGGTGGCTTATATAGAGGATGCCAAGACTCCAGCCAGCCCACATAGCAGAGGGTTAAAGTACATTAAGGCCTGGCATTACTGGTAACGCCTTGCATAAAGTGTCATCATGACCATAAAGACTACTTAATTACAGACCGTTTGGATAAAGAGTAGATCTTGAACTCCTGGTGGTCGAGTGAGTCTTCATGGTCGAGTGTCTTCAAGTTCGTCGAGTGTCTTCCAGTCCGTCGAGTGGAATCTCCCTTGGTCGACTGGAAGACGGTTTCTTCTGTACATGTCCTTGGGGAGGATACCTGGGACAGGTTCATGACCCTACCCTAGGTACATGACTTCATCATTAGCCCCCGAATGGATCGAGGTTTGAGTGAGGAAGGAGTTGAGAATTCTTCCGACTCCTCTTTCTATGCTATGAGTACGTCTTGTTCTGGATCAAATGACCGTAGGTGACGGTATCAACTTCTTTTTCAATCGCCTTGATCCATTCTGGATGTGGGTCGAGTGATCTTTCTACAATGGAGATCTCCGAGCGACGGATCGCAGGAGATCTTCCGTTTGACAAGTTTCCCTGCGGTTAGCGGATTTAGCAGGATCTGAATTTTGGGAAGCGCGCGAAGCAGAGAAGGACGCGGTACTCGGATGGGATAAGACAGAAACGGCTCGATCTCCGCACCACCTTTTTCGCCACGTATCCCTCGCGCGACTGTTTCGGGATTTGACAGGATTGCCCGGGTCCACCAGTCAGCCACTCAGAAGCGACTCCATATAAGGAACCAGACGGAGGTTTTTGAACAGTGCTCCCTCATTTTCCCCTCCCCCGTCTTCAGATTCATCCGCTGCCCTTGCCATCTGTTCAGCGCTGTTGCTTCGTACCAGCCTCGTCGGTGACAATGGTGAAGGAGAAGACGACAGCTTTGGAGCGGTCAAAGAAGGCGACGACGCAGGCGAAGGGGAGAGCGACCAGTCGGGGTGGATCCTCATCGCGGTCCCGCCTGCCACAAGGTTGGATCCAAGGGGATTGGATCTGCTCGACCACCACCCAGAAGGATCTCGACGACCTGGCCAACGAGGGGCTGATCGAGCACGGAGCAGCGAGGCTTCCGGGGACGGAGTGGCAGCCGCAACCTCAGGAGGGTGAGTGTGTCCTCCTAGCGACTCATGTCGATCGTGGGTTTTCTTTGCCGCCGCATCTTTTCTTCGGGGGTTTCTGAACTTCTTCGGGGCTCAGCTCCACCACTTCACACCCAATTCCATTGCCTATCTCGCCGCTTTCGTGTCTCTGTGCGAAAACTTCTTGGGTTGTCGGCCGCACTAGGGCCTTTTCAAACACATATTTACTTGTCGCTCTCAGACAGTGAAAAAAGCTAATCCAAATGACGAGAGAACCCAGGTAATCCAGATGCGTGGGGGTCTTGGGGTCCAGATGAGGAGTAAGAGTGCCTTTCCGGTTATGACCCTTCCCGAGTCAGTTAGAGGGTGGCAGTCGACCTGGTTCTACTGCCGAGACCAGTCGATGCCAGGGCAGTCGACTGGGCTCCCTCCCTTCTCCATGAATCGAGTGAACAAGCCGTCTTCTCTGAAAGTAGTTCCGGAGGAGAAGGCCCAGGTTAAAATGTTGATGGAGCGGGTAGTCCAACTCATTCGCGATGGTGTGACTAGCATGGATCTTCTGGAGGTTTTCCTTCGACGGCGTATCCAGCCACTCCAGTACCGGGGCCACCCGATGTGGTTGTACTCTGGTACTGAAGACACCACTCGGGTCCACCCAGAAGAGGTCGACGATGTCACACTGGAGAGGTGGATGACTGCCATCACGGGGAACAAGGACAACCCTCGTGGGGCCAGGAGTATCCCGCCACTCGACCAATCTTATGAGGCAGACAAGGTATGACCACTTATCTCCGACTGTAATCATATTCCATCTATTCTGTTTCGCTGTAGACCAGTCGATCGACTTTTGTCTTGTTTGTTGTCTTTTAGGTCACCACTGAGTTGTCTTCAATGCCCAATGGGGCACAAGCGCAGACCGAGGAGGAGGAAGGAAGTGGAGGTGAAAGTCAGGAGGAGTGGGAATCGGATGGCGATGAGGGTGATGAAGATGCAGGCTCCGATGAGGAGGAGGAGGAGAAAGAGGAGGAGGAAGTAGCGCCTTCTCGTTCTGAAAGAAGGTCCAAGCTTGCCCATGACCCTGCTGTCGAGCGCGGCAAGGGGGGCGCGTCTGTTGTGCAATCGACCAAGCGTCCTCGGACAACCTCTCCGGCGCCGACTGAGAAAGCGCAGAAGCAAACTCGAGTGGTGCCATCAAAGCCGACGAAGGCTTTACTGAAGATGAAGATGGTGATTCCCACTATTTCTGGGTAATGACATAACTTGTGTCCTCTTGTTTCTCATGGATTCATTCTTGGTCGACTCGTTAGCTGACCGACTGATTTCTGAAACTGCAGCGCTGCCACTTCTGATACCTCGGCTAGATCTGAAGATCAAGAAATGGAGGATGCCGTTACTTCCAACCCTGGTATGACCTTTGAAGTTTCATTTTCAGTCAGTGAGATCTTCGTTTTTAACTTTGACTCTTTTCTGCAGCTCCATCCAATATCATCATTGATCTTCCTGATGATGATGAAGACGAGGAACCACTGAGGCAGAGGAGGAATAGGAGAGCGACTTCTGGCAAGGCAGCTCAGGCCGTATCAGCACCTGAGATGTTAGTCGCGGAGGGGGACAACATCACTCGGCCAACCATATCCTTTGCGGTGCCGCTGACGAGTGCTCGCCCTCCGTTGTCGAGTGCTGGCCAGCCTTCACTTTTCTCTACCCACCACGTCCCTGAAGACCAAGCAAGCGCTGCTAAAGAAGCTATACGCCAGGCGGGGGTTATGATGGAGCAAGTGAAGGCGATCCGAGACGCCAGTCAAGCAGCTTATGACGCCAGTTCAGCCCTTCAGAGCAATGTTCAGGTTGGTCAATCACTGCCTGTTCTATTAGGATATGTTATCTGAAAACTTTTCTTTCTGAAAATCTTAGTATCTGTCGTACACCCAGTGGGTGTGTCAATTGAGAATCTGGATTGGTGGGGGCACGCTGAGTGCACCCACTGGGTGTAGTCCCCAAGGCTATGGTCGACTGCTGGCAGTGGACTATAGTCTTTATGTCTGAGTTTTTCTTTTTTCTCATTACTGTCTTCACTCGATCTGGTCGAATGGAATCATAAACCGGTGGGGGCACGCTGAGTGCACCCACTAGGTGTAGTCCCCAAGACTGTGGTCGACTGCTGGCAGTCGACTATAGTCTGAAGAACACACACACTCTTTTTTTTGGGGTCGACTGATCGACTCTGAGTCTAACTGGTAGAACTAGTGGGGGCACGCTGAGTGCACCCACTGGGTGTAGTCCCCGAGACTATAGTTGAATGTTTAGATTCAGCTGTAGTCTTAGAAATACTACAATTTTCTCTTAGTCACTCGGAAGTGACCTATCTTTGACGTTTGTCGATTGGTTTTTTGAAGAAATCTTGCGAGCTTTCAGCTCGTTATATTGAATTGGAGAACAAACATATCCAACTCGAACTTGATCTGAAGCTCGTCCAGGAGAACTTCATGAAGGCGAAGGAGGAGGCAAAAGGTATGTTTGGTGAGAATCTTGACAACTGTCTTTGCTTTTTGCCTGTCCCCGAGTCTGATCTTATTGTGATTTTGCAGATAAACTGAGGGATGCTCTGAAGAAGAAGGACCTTGACCTTGCTGAGGCGCAGAAAGCGGCTTCGGACAAGATGAAACTTGTAGAAGAGAAGTTGGCTTCGGTCAGCAAACTTGAAGAGGAAAACACTAATCTGAAAGCTGCTCTCGACGTGGCCAACCAGGAGGTCACTCGACTGAAGAATGACAAGATGGTCCTGAGTGACAAAGCCAGCGAACTAGTGGGAAAGAAGAATGATCTGGAGGCTTATCTGGGAGGACTCGCCAAGAAGCTATTCCTCATGCTTGAAGGTAACCCTTTGTATCTGACATGCTTTTTAATCTTGACCTCGCCACCAAACTGCTGCCTTAACTTTGGGGTTGTGTCTACAGAGTTCTGCCAGAACTTTGAGGAGGAGACTGATCGACTGGAGACGAGCCTGGATCCTATCAATTCTCCTATGAAGGATGAAACTGCCATGAGCGTGCTTCGACTCGAGTCTCGCGTTGCTGCCGTTGTTGACTATCTTGCAAGGCTGAAGGTTGCGACGTCACGCATCGACACGGCACTCTGGCCAGGAGAAGCACTTCAGAATGATCTTGAGTCTCTGATGACTCGACTGAACGACATTCCAAGTCGAGTGCAAGAATCGAAGAAGTCTTCTTCCAGGTGCGGTGCCGACATTGCTCTATCTCTTGTCCGTGTCCACTGCAAGGATGCACGAGAAGACAAGCTGGCAGCTCTCAAGGTGGCCAATACCAAGAAGTATGACTTCCGATCCTTCATGGAGACCTTCATCGCCGCTGCCACTCGGATCGCAGATGGAATCGACCTGGACGAGTTTGTCGCGCCTTCCAGCCCTCCGCAGGAGGGGTAAAAAACTTCTATGCTTGATGCTTTGAATTTGCCTCGGAATGCCGAGTGATTTTTGTAACCGATAAACCTTAACCGGCTTGATGCCTGAGCGCTTCTGGATCCGTAGGACGCTATCCGAACTTGGTTTGCCATTGAATATGTCTGTTTCTGCTTTCGAACAATCATCATCCTTGGGTTGGAATATATACTAGTGTCTGTGATGCTCTTTTGCAGGTAGGGACGGAGCCCAAATTGCAATCGACTTGTATTCGTCATGTTTTAGGGAAGCGCTGGGCTGCAGCTAAGCCTTCGAGTGGGAGGTTAGTTCTCCACTCGACAGGATTTCGAAACTTAGGCGAGCACTGTGCTGCAGCTAAGCACCCGAGTGGGAGGTTTGCTCTCCACTCGGTAGGATTTTATAAACTTAGGCGAGCATTGGGCTGCAGCTAAGCCCCCGAGTGGGAGGTTTGCTCTCCACTCGGTAGGATTTTCAAGAACTTAGGCGAGCACTAGGCTGCAGCTAAGCCCCCGAGTGGGAGGTTTGCTCTCCACTCGGTAGGATTTTCAAGAACTTAGGCGAGCACTGGGCTGCAGCTAAGCCCCCGAGTTGGAGGTTTGCTCTCCACTCGATAGGATTTTAGAAACTTAGGCGAGCACTGGGCTGCAGCTAAGCCCCCGAGTGGGAGGTTTGCTCTCCACTCGGTAGGATTTTAGAAACTTAGGCGAGCACGGGGCTGCAGCTAAGCCCCCGATTGGGAGGTTTGCTCTCCACTCGGTAGGATTTTAGAAACTTAGGCGAGCACGGGGCTGCAGCTAAGCCCCCGAGTGGGAGGTTTGCTCTCCACTCGGTGGGGTTTTCGTGGCATAGTTTTGGAGGAGAAGGTAGCAGTCGACCTGCACTTCGTCCTCCTTGCGGAGTGCATGTTGTATTTGTGGCGTAGCTCGGAAGGAGAAGGCAGGAGTCGACCTGCGCCTCGTCCTCTTCGCGGAGCGCACGTTGTATTTGTGGCGTAGCTCGGAAGGAGAAGGAAGGAGTCGACCTGCACCTCGTCCTCTTCGTGGAGCGTATGTTGTATTTGTGGCGTAGCTCGGAAGGAGAAGGCAGGAGTCGACCTGCGCCTCGTCCTCTTCGCGGAGCGTACGTTGTATTTGTGGCGTAGCTCGGAGGGAGAAGGCAGGAGTCGACCTGCACCTCGTCCTCCTTGCGGAGTGCACGTTGTATTTTATACTTAGGCGAACACTAGGTTGCAGCTAAGCCCCCGAGTGGAAGGCTGGCTTACCACTCGGTAGGGTTTTCAAAAACTTAGGCGAGCACTGGGCTGCAGCTAAGCCTCCGAGTGGAAGGCTGGCTTACCACTCAGTAGGATTTTGTTTAAACTTAGGCAAGTACTTGGACTGCAGCTAAGCCTCTGAGTGGAAGGCTGGCTTACCACTCGGTAGGATTTTGTTTAAACTTAGGCGAAACGGATTCGCAGCTAAGCCTCCGAGTGGAAGGCTGGCTTACCACTCGGTAGGATTATTTTTTACAAACTTAGGCGAAACGGATTCGCAGCTAAGCCACCCACTGGGGGACTGATTTATGAGAACAAAAGCAATAACAATCACTGGGAAAATTATGAAACTCTTGTGTTTGATAAATGAACTACAGAAGTACTTTTATTACAACTCGTCCGAGTGAATATTTAAGTATAAAAGGGGTGGAGCAGCTCCGCGTTCCATGCTTGGGGCTCGTCAATCTGGTGCTCGACATTGTAAAGGCAGTATGCTCCATTGTGGAGAACCTTGGTGATGATGAAGGGACCTTCCCAAGTAGGATCAAGCTTGTGTGGCTTCTGCTGATCCACTCGGAGAACTAAATCTCCCTCCTGGAAAGCTCGACTCTTCACGTTTTTGGCTTGGAAGCAACACAAGTCCTGCTGATAAATGGCCGATCAGATCAAGGCCATCTCTCTTTCTTCTTCTAGAAGGTCGACTGCATCCTGTCGGGCTTGCTCTGCTTCAGCTTCGGTGTAGAGTTCGACTCGGGGTGCCTTGTGAAGCAGGTCACTCGGCAAGACTGCTTCAGCTCCGTAGACCAAGAAGAACGGAGTTCCCCCAGTCGACCGGTTTGGCGTGGTCCTTAATCCCTAAAGCACCGACGGAAGTTCGTCGACCCATGCACCAGCTGCGTGCTTGAGGTCGCGCATCAATCGGGGTTTCAACCCTTTGAGAATTAAGCCATTTGCTCGTTTTGCCTGTCCATTCGACTGGGGGTGAGCGACTGAAGCATAGTCGACTCGTGTACCCTGAGATGTGCAGAAGGCTCTGAATTCCTCTGAGTCGAAGTTTAACCCGTTGTCTGTGATGATGCTGTGTGGAACTCCATATCTGAATATCAACTCCCTGATGAAGCTGACGGTGGTGCCGGCATCCAGATTCTTGATGGGTTTAGCCTCAATCCACTTGGTGAACTTGTTGACTGCTACCAGCACATGGGTGTAGCCGCTTCTGCCTGTTCTCAGTGGTCCAACCATATCCAACCCCCATACAGCAAAAGGCCAGACGAGTGGAATGATCTTCAAGGCTGAGGCGGGCTTGTGCGACATATTGGAGTAAAATTGGCATCCTTCGCACTTGTCGACTATTTCCTTTGCCATTTCATTCGCTCTTGGCCAGTAAAATCCTGCTCGGTATGCTTTAGCCACCATGGTCCGAGAGGACGCATGATGACCACAGGTCCCCGAGTGGATATCATCAAGGATTATCCGACCTTCTTCTGGCGTTATACACTTCTGACCAACTCCAGTCACGCTTTCTCTGTACAACTGTCCCTTAATCACGGTAAAGGCCTTAGATCGGCGGACGATCTGTCGAGCCTCTTCCTCATCTTCTGGAAGTTCTTTCCTCAAAATATACGCGATTTACGACATTGTCCAGTCGGGAATGATGACCAATGCTTCCATGATCAGGTCGACCACCGCTAGAATTTCTACTTCAGTCGGATCTGTGACGCTTTTTGGCTGTGGAGCTTCTTCGGCAAAAGGATCTTCTTGAACTGATGGAGTATGGATGTGCTCCAAGAACACATCACTGGGGATGGCTTCTCTCTTGGAACCTATCTTCACCAAATCATCAGCCGCTTGATTCTTTAGTCTGGGTATATGATGGAGCTCTAACCCTTCAAATTTCTTTACAAGCTTTCTCACTGCATTGCAGTATCCAGTCATGGCTGGGCTTCTAACGTCCCACTCCTTCATCACCTGATTGACCACCAAATCTGAGTCGCCATAAACCATAAGGCGACGGACGCCGAGTGAAATGGCCATGCGCAACCCATACAAAAGTGCCTCGTATTCTGCTTCATTGTTGGAGGAATCAAAGTGAATCTGGAGCACATATCTGAGCTTATCTCCTCGGGGGGAAACCAATACTACCCCAGCACCGGAACCATTCAACATCTTAGAACCATCAAAGAACATGGTCTAGTGCTCCGAGTGAACTTGTGTCGGTTGTTGTTGTTCGATCCACTCGGCGATGAAATCTGCTACTGCTTGGGACTTAATGGCTTTCTTTGCCTCAAACTTGATATCAAGGGGAAGAAGTTCTATCGTCCATTTAGCTACTCGACCAGTTGCATCTCTATTATGCAGAATCTCTGATAGTGGTGCATCGCTGACGACTGTAGTGGAATGATCAGAGAAATAATGAGCAACTTTCTTCATGGTCATGTAAATCCCATACACAAGCTTCTGGTAATGAGGGTATCTCTTCTTCGATGGGGTCAATACTTCGGAAAGATAATACACAGGGCACTGAACTTTGAAGGCTTTCCCTTCTTCTTCCCGCTCGACCATAAGCACTGTGCTGACATCTTGTCCTGTGGCTGCAATGTAAAGCAACAAAGGCTCTTTGCTGATTGGGGTAGCAAGCACCGGCTGGGTGGAGAGCAGAGCTTTTAGCTCTGCAAACGCTGCATCAGCTTCCGGAGTCCACTCGAACTTGTCTGACTTCTTCATCAGTCGGTAAAGAGGTAATGCCTTTTCACCGAGGCGAGAGATGAATCGACTTAACGCGGCCAAGCATCCAGTAAGCTTCTGGACATCGTGCACACGCATAGGGTGTTTCATCCGGAGTATTGTACTAACTTTTTCTGGGTTGGCGTCGATTCCTCATTCGGAAACGAGAAAACCGAGTAACTTCCTGCCAGGAACTCCGAATGTGCACTTCGATGGATTAAGCTTGATATCATACCTCCTGAGATTGGCAAATGTTTCAGCTAGGTCAGTCAATAGGTCGGAACCCTTCCGTGACTTGACCACAATATCATCCATGTACGCTTCCACATTCCGACTGATTTGAGTGAGTAGACACTTCTGAATCATCCTCATGAATGTGGCTCCGGCATTCTCGAGGCCGAACGGCTTGGTGACATAGCAGAAGCACCCGAATGGAGTAATGAAAGCTGTTTTGATTTCATCGGGTCCGTACAGACGGATCTTATGATACCCGGAATAGGCGTCTAAAAAAGATAATCTCTCACACCCCGCAGTCGAGTTGATAATTTGGTCGATGTGAGGGAGAGGAAAATGATCTTTTGGGCAGGCCCAATTGATATGTTTGAAATCAATGCACATGCGAAGTGAATTGTCCTTCTTGGGGACCATGACAACATTGGCGAGCCACTCGGAGTGGTAAATTTCTCGGATAAACTCTGCTGCTAGGAGCCGAGACACCTCTTCGCCAATCGCCTTTCTCTTCTGGATGGCAGAGCGTCGAAGATGTTCCTTGACAGGTTTTACCTTTGGGTCGACTCGTAGGCGATGCTCAGCCAGTCCCCTGGGAACTCCCGGCATGTCAGCAGGCTTCCATGCGAAGATGTCCCAGTTCTCACGGAGGAACTGGATGAGCGTTTCTTCCTATTTGGAGTCGAGTGTTGTTGAGATATGAGTCGGAGCAGCGTTGGGATCAGTCGAGTGGATGTGAATCGGCTTTGCCTCACCGGACGACTGAAACGCTGATTCGGTAGCGGGCTTCTTGGCTCGCAACAAATCACTCGGATCCGTAGTTTTCTGGTATTCCTGCAGCTCTACCACTGCCATCTGAGCATCGGCGATCTTTGAGCCCTTCTGAAAGCACTCTTCTTCCTTTTTTCGATTGCCAGTGATAGTGATCACCCCTTTAGGACCAGGCATCTTCAGTTTGAGGTACACGTAACATGGTCGAGCCATGAATCGTGCATAAGCTGGCCTGCCTAGAATGGCGTGATAAGCACTCTGGAAATCCACAACTTCAAATGTTAACTTTTCTTTGTGGAAATGCTTTGAGTCGCCGAAAACCACATCAATTGCGATTTGGCCGAGTGACTCAGCCTTTTTTCCAGGAATGACTCCATGGAAGCTCATGTTGCTAGAACCGAGTCTGGACATCGGAATGCCCATTCCCTTTAGCGTCTCCGCATACAATATATTCAGTCCACTGCCACCATCCATCAAAACCTTAGTCAGTTGAGTACCTTCGACAACTGGGTCGACCACCAAAGCTTGCCTCCCAGGGGTGGCTATGCGTGTCGGGTGATCAGACTAGTTGAATGTAATGGCGGTCTGAGACCATTTCAGGTAGCTGGGTGTCGCCGGAGCAACCATATTCACCTCACGGTTGATGACTTTCAGTCGACTTTTGCTCTCCACATCAGCAAAAATCATCAGGGTGGAACTGACATGGGGGTAAGCTTCATCACTGTCCTCTTTGTCCTCAGCCTTGTCCGACTCCTTTTCCTTATCCTTGGGCTGTTTTCCTTGAAACTGCTGGATTAAGAGTCAGCACTGGCGAGTGGTATGTTTCGGGTAAATGAAATTACCCTCTTCGTCTTTCTTCATGTGAATGTGGCATGGCAAATCCATCACGTCGTTTCCTTCCTTATCCTTCACTTTCTTGGGGTTCCAGGATCCTTTAGGCTTCCCTTTGAACTTGCCCTGAGTCACGGCCAGGGCCTCTCCAGGAGCAGCTGGCTCGACTTTCCGCTTTTGCTTCCGACTGGAGTTTCTTTTTTCCGACTGGCTTGGCTTGTACTTGCCACTCCGGAGTCGATCCTCTTCTTCACCGTTGGTGTATTTGGTGGCAATCTCCATCATTTGACTCAGGGTCATGTCTCCGGTCCGACCAAACTTGAAACTCAATTCTCTATTCTTGACACCTTCCTTGAAGGCACATACGGCTTGGTGATCAGATACATTCTCCATTGTATGATGCAATGTGATCCACCTCTGGATGTAATCTCTCAAGGTCTCATTCGACTTTTGCACGCAGACTTGCAGCTCGGTCAAACCTGCTGGTCGCTTGCAAGTTCCTTCAAATGTCATGACAAACACTCGGGCAAGATCCTCCCAAGTGTAAATGCTGCTAGGTGCCAATTGATTCAGCCAGGCTCTAGCCGAGCCCTCCAGCATAAGCGGTAGGTGCTTCATGGCCACTTCATCATTCCCACCGCCAATCTGAACAGCCACTCGGTAGTCCTCAAGCCAAGTATCGGGCTTGGACTCACCGGTGAACTTACTCACCCCAGTCGCCAACCTGAAGTTGGGAGGGATCACTGTGGCTCTGATGGCTCTGCTAAAACACTCCAGTCCCGAAACATAAACCCTGCTGCTGGTGGGCGCATCTCTGTCATGGCCTTCACGGTGAGCTCTGTTCCGGTCGACCATACCTTGCACGATAATGGATCTCGCATCAAAGCCTAGTTCCCTGGGGTCGACCGGAGCTCTTCACCCAACACTGTGCTGGCGTCTGTCGTCTTGTTGCCGAGGGGCGTAAGACCCACCCCTTGGGGAAGGAGTGGGCACTCGACGCCGCTCGTCGCGATCGAATCGGTCTTCATATTGATCACGTCGACCCCCACGTCCCTCACGCCGCGGAGGCGATCTTGGGCTATGAGCCGACTGAACTGTATTCGCAGTGACAGATCGACTGTGAATTCTATTGCGTGACTGTGACACAGCTGAATTCTGATCTCCCGCTGCTCGGAGCAAATCTCTGATCTGCATCAAGCCTCTACCAGTCTCTGACTGAGAGGGCTGAATCGACTCTGCTATACGGGCTACAGCTGCTAGATTTTGAATTGGGGTTCGGTATACCTGAGTCGGCGGCGGAAAGAGTTGACATCGACTGGAGTCCGGTACTCATTGCCGCGCGCGCTCGTCGAGTGCTCGCTGGAGGTCTCCAGCCGAGTGCGTTCAGCTAAGTTGGCCAAACGCACATCCTCCAGGGCGCGAGCCTCGGGGGTTTCTCCTACGATAGGAGTATGCAGAGCATCCATGTTCCGGCGACGAATCTCTTCTCTTTGTAGAGAAGTGAGTGGCTCGGGTTGATGCTCCTCGTGGACTTGAGCCTCCGTCGTCCCCTCCGTCAGTGCGGGGGAAGCCGGGAGGACTACAAGGCCCATCGATCATCAGGACCTCCGCCGCTGGATCACTGCTGTCGCATTCGGATGCGGTCGCTACGGAGCCAGTCGACAGATCGAATAGGCCGTAGAGAGATTCATCAGGCTCGATCGCCGCGGCTTGGGTGGTGGCCGACTGGCGAGCCACTGCGTGTCTCACCACCGCTGAAGCCTCGACCGACCAGAGCGCTTGCGCTGGCGGGAGACGGGGAAGGAGGACGATGCAAGAGTCGACCGATACGGAGCCGACAGTTGCCGCAGCAGAACGCCGCGGACACACGCGCGAAAGTGCGTTGCCCCGCGGACGGGAAGCACGTCGATGTCGAGTGGAGCCTCCTGGAGCCAAGCGGAGTCGTCGGCGATGAACGTGAGCGCGCCGAGACGGATCTCGCGGCCCTCGACCAGAACTCCGCCAGAAACCATGATGAAGGCGATCGGAAGAATTGCAACTTCTCCAATAAGTCGCTATGACACCTGCCCCATGGTGGGCGCCAACTGTCGTGGTACTAAGTCTGACAGTAGAATAGGGGGTAGGTATGGAGAGGCAAGATCCTAGCTATGGAGTAGTTGTGTACGCAAGAGATTTACGAGTTCAGGCCCTTCTCGGAGGAAGTAACAACCCTACGTCTCGCACCCCTGTAACTCTTATGCATATAATCCAGTCGACCGCCTCTGGGCTCCGAGACGTAGGGCTGTTACTTCCTCTAAGAAGGGCCTGAACTCGTAAATCTCTTGCGTACACAACTACTCCATAGCTAGGATCTTGCCTCTCCATACCTACCCCCTATTCTACTGTCAGACTTAGTACCACGACAGGCACCGTCCTTGAGTGCCATGGGAAACCAATTCGCCATGACTTTCTCGTCGCCGTTGGCCGCCTCGATGCTCAGCTCGCAGAGCTGCAAGAACTCCACGGGGTCGGGGGTGCCGTCATAGCGAGGACGTAGGTCCGGCTCGAACTTGCCCGGCTAGGCGACGCTACGCAGCTCGGGGGTGAAGGCGCGGCAGCCTGCTGTGGTCACTGGGGCCCTTTGCTGACGTGGAGCTTGCTCTTGACGGTACCCGCGCACCGCCACCATAGGCAGCACGCAGTCTTGTCGCGCCGGTGCAGGGAGCACGGGGGCGCCTTCTTGAGGCCGAGGGATTTATTGACATCTTCTTGTCGCGCGGGCGCTGGACGCGGTGGGTCACGCCCAGGGGCCGCGCGCCTTGGCGCCAGGGCACCGTCTTGGGGCATAGGTGGTGGAGGCGCTCCATGAACAACGTCGCCCGTACCTGGCGGAGGGTGAGGCAACGAGAGGGATAGCGCGGGAGATCCCCCTGCGGCACTGACGAGCTCGGTGATGCGAACGAGCCATTCCTCGTAGAGGTCGTCGACGGGGCGGTAACGCAGGAGCTCACTCGCTATAAGCAGCACGACCTGCGCATCCGTGGGGGCGCGACGAGCGTGGGACGACGAGCCGGCTGGGGTCAGCGACGGAGTGGCTGTGCGACCGTCCTGCCGCACCGAGGGGTGTAGCGAGGATGCTTGCTGCTCGTTCACCGCCGGGCCGGTGGAGGCATTGGCGGCAGGCGATGGAGAACGACGGGGAGGTCCGCCGACAGGAGCCGTCTGGGTGACGCGTGCGGCGAGAGCGGCCCGACGCTCAGCTCGGGCTCCGCGGGCGTCAGACCTGGATGCGACAAAGCGATGGGACGTGGATCAACGGAAGGAAGATTTCGGCGCACCCCTACCTGGCGCGCCAAATGTCAGATTGATGGTTCTGGAAAAACCCTTGAGGTTCGAACACTGGGGTGCGTATGAAGATTCCCCCCTACCGAATCTCGCTCTCAGCCTCGCCGCAATACCTAAGCTTAGCTCGATGAACTCACAACACAAGAGACACAAGATTTATACAGGTTCGGGCCACCGTTGTGGTGTATACCCTACTCCTGTGTGGTGGTGGTGGATTGCCTCTTGGGCTGATGATGAATAGTACACAGGAAGAACAGCCTCCTGAGGAGAAGTGTTCTTGAGCTGGTGTGTTGTTCTACTTGTTCTGGTTTCGGTCTGGTTCTACTGTGGTGGCTAGTCCTATTTATAGAGGCACTGGTCCTCTTCCCAAATATTGAGCGGGAAGGGATCCAACAACGGCCAATTTGAAGGGGGACAGCTAGTACAAGCTATCCTAAATAAAGGTGGTCTTCGCCTGTCAAAGGCACTGGTGGTGACGCCGTCTTGGGCTCCATGATGACCTCCGTCTTGTCGTCCTGCTGGTCTTGGTCTTGTTGCACCGATATGGAAACCTTTGCCTGATGCCTCGGTACTCCGCGCCTGTGCTTGCACCCTTAGCACCAAAGGGGAAACGAGGACACTGCGCGCGCTGGCGCCCGCCTGGCCTTGGTCGTCATGGCTTGCGTCACGGGAACCTCACGAGGTACCCTTTGCCTTGATCTCTCTGCCTCCTCACGAGCCTGCCTGGTGAGGCCGCTCCTGAGGGGGCCTTGTGTCATCTGCCCTGCGAGGCTTGGCCCCTCGCGAGGGTCTTGATTGTTGGCTGACAAAGACGGGCCATACTGGGACACCGGTGGAGCCACACCGTGTGCCGCAGGCAGGCAAGTCTGGGGACCCCCGTTCCTAGAACACCGACAAACGCACCGTTGAAGTACATGATCCACCCGTTCGGCGCCTCGTCTCCGGGCAAGAGGGAGCAATCCTTGCATATTCTGTGATCGGGGGTGTCAGTCCATTCCGCCACAAACTCTGCGAGGGTCGTGCCCTTGATGACCCTGGTGCTGCTGAACACCAGCTGGAATGCAAGTAGCTCAATGTTCTAGTCTGCGACCCTTCCGGCGGCGTTAGGGCTCCAGAGTACTCTCTATAATGGGTAGGCTGAGAAGACCTTGATGGGGTGGCCCTGGAAGTAGTGGCGTAGCTTCTCGGAGGCGGCGAGGAGCGCGAGCAAGAGCTTTTGTGGCATGGGGTAGCGTGCATGCGCCTCCCGTAGCACCGTGCTGGCGAAGTAGACCGAATGCTCAATGAGGGAGGAGGTGTTGGCGAGGTCTTGTATTTCTTGTGGGTGCGAGCCTTCAGGAGTCTTGATGTTTGCCGCATCAGCCACGGCCTCCTGAGCCCCACCGACTGGGAGGTCGGCTGGGGCCTCATGAGTAACATTGTCCGGTGGTGCAGTTGAGTCCTCAGAAGCTCCGTCCTGGAGCTGTGGTAGCTTGCATGGTGCCGAGGAGCCCCGCCGTGGGCCCTTGGTCGAGCCCTCTTCTTTCAGCGCCACCAGCGTGGCGCTAGTGGAGTGAGGCGTGGCGGCCAAGTAGAGCACCAAGGGATCAAGGGGGCGCGGTGCCACCATCATCGGTGGGCTCGTGAGGTATCTCTTGAGGTCTTGGAAAGTTGCGTCAGCTTTAGGGGTCCACTCGAACGGCCCCTTCCTTTTCATTAGTTTGAATAACGGGAGGGCATGCCCCCCTAACTTGGAGATGAAGCACCCCAGTGAGGTCACACAGCCAACCAGCTTATGTATCTCCTTGAGGGTTAGTGGCGGGATCATGTCTTCTATGGCCTTGACTTTCTCCGTGTTGGCCTCGATTCCTCTGTGTGACACCAAGAAACCTAGCAGCTTGCCGAAGAGGACGCCAAACACACATTTCTGAGGGTTGAGCCGCAGGTCCCCCTTGCGTAGCGTGGCAAATTTTTCCTCCAGGTCCTCGATCAGGGTCCTTTCCTCCCGAGACTTTACCACTATGTCACCCATGTAGGCCTCAGCGTTCCTCCCGAGCTGTTGGCCTAGAGCGATATGCATTAGCCGCTGAAAGGTGGCTCCAGCATTACGTAGTCCGAACGGCATGCAGGTGTAGCAGTACACCCCACATGGGGTCAGGAACGCCGTCTTCTCCGTGGGCGATGACCATGGTGGGATAGAAAAGGTTGCTTCTTCGTGGACCCTGCATGGGAGGAGCCTCCGTGGACTCGTGCAGCCGTTACCCTTCGTGGGTTGAAGTCTCCATCAACATGGATGTACGATAGCACCACCTATCGGAACCACGCCAAAAATCTCCGTGTGAACATTGCGTTTGCTCCCTCCAAATCCCATCCCTTTACTTTCTTGCAAGTTGCATGCTTTACTTTCCGCTGCTCATGTACTCTTTGCATGCTTGCTTGAATTGTATTGTGTATGCTTGAAATTGGGTTAATCTACCACCTCAACTTGAAAAACTTAAAAACTGCCAATGCTGTGTGTTTAGGGTCTATTCACCCCCCTCTAGACACCTCTTCTCAATCATTTCAATTGGTATCAGAGCATTGGTCTCCATTGCTTTGGTTTAATCACCATTGGAGGAAGATGGACGAGTCTATGTTGGGGAGTCTTAGACATAGAGTGCCTATACTTGATGGAGAGTACTTTCATGAGTGGAAAAATGAGATGCTTGAGATTTTCAATGAATATCATTTAAGAAAGTACATTACCAACCCTTGTGCGCCCATTGTTGACCCCTTGCATCCCACTCCCGATGAGGATCTTGACATGATTCGCAATCTTAGAACTATCAATCTTATCATTAGAGGATTGCCTAGAAATTTGATTGGTCACCTGCCTACTCTTAATTGTGCTTATACTATATGGAGATATCTTGAGGAAAGATTTCCAAACTATTCCTTGCAAAATCTAGATAAGATTCTTCATAAGTCAATTGCCTTGAATAAAATGAGTACTAGTGATCCTAAGTTTGATGTTTGTCTATTTGAGATTCGTGACCTTATGCGTGCCAAAGGAGATGTTGGAATCATTAGCAATATCATCTCCGAAGCCATTAGATTTCATAAATATGATTATTGTCATGATCATTTATCTAATGAATCACCCTCTCTAGGAATTGATCCATCACATGACGATGTTGAACATGGATACTATGATGAGGATGATGATAGTGACTATGATCTTGATGATGTAATGAGACACTTTGGTCTTATGGAAAATCTTCGCGGCTATATGGCTGGAGGAAAGGAATGGGTCCTTGATAGTGGATGTACCGATCACATGACCGGAGATAAAGATATGTTTCATGAGCTTGCTGAAAACGACGGCCCTCGAAAGTATGTCACTTTTGGCGATAACTCAAAGGGTAAGGTGGTTGGCCTCGGTAAGGTGGCCATCTCACATGATAGCTCCATACAAAATGTCATGCTCGTTGAATCTCTTGGCTATAATCTGCTTTCTGTATCTAGACTAGCTGACTTTGGTTTCAATGTCCTATTTACTAAAGTAGATTGCCAAGTGTTTCGTAGAGATAATCATAAAATGGTCTTTACCGACATACGTAGAGGTGATCTATACATTGTTGATTTCACTAAAAAAGGCCCAACCTAGAACTTGCTTAATTGCTAAATCTTCTAAAGGCTGGTTGTGGCATAGACGGTTAGGTCATGTGGGCATGCGAAACCTTGACAAGCTTATTAAAGGTGATCATATCCTTGGTGTGAAAGATGTCATATTTGATAAGGATAGACTTTGCAGCGCTTGCCAAGCAGGAAAATAGGTTGGAGGAAGCCACCCCGTGAAGAACATCATGACCACGAGAAGACCGCTCGAGCTACTTCACATGGATCTCTTTGATCCCAATGCCTACAAAAGTCTCGGTGGAAACTCATTTGGTCTAGTTATAGTTGTTGATTTTTCAAGATTTATGTGGGTGTTCTTTCTCGATGATAAATCGCAGGTCCAAAAGATGTTCAAGAACTTCGCTAGGAAGGCCCAAAATCAATTTGAAGTGAAGATCAAGAAGGTTCACAGCGACAATGGAACGGAGTTCAAGAATGCAAATGTGGACACCTTTGTTGACGAAGAAAGTACCTCACATGAGTTCTCGGCTACGTACACACCTAAAAAATGGAGTTGTTGAGAGGAAGAACCGTATGCTCATCGAAATGGCAAGAATGATGCTTGATGAATACAAGACGCCAAATTTTTACACTTTTGGGCGAAAGCGATTGAGACAGCTTGTCATGCAACAAATCGCTTGTATCTTCACAAGCTACTCGGCAATACGGCATACGAGCTCCTCACCGGCAACAAACCCCAAGTTGGATACTTTTGAGTATTTGGCTCAAAGTGCTACATTCTTGATAAGCATCGTCGTTCTAAATTTGCTCCCAAATCTCATGAAGGTTTCCTACTTGGTTATGGCTCAAACTCTCACACTTACCGTGTCTACAAAAATTTCACCCGAAAGGTTGAAGAGACGATAGATGTGAAGTTTGATGAATCTAACGGGTCACAAGTAGAGAAATTGCCAATTAATGTAGGAGACAAAGACCCTTCGGAAGCAATCCAAGACTTGTCTATTGGCAAGATTCGTCCAACGGAGGTGAAGGAGATTACCTCGTCCATCCAAGTGGAAGCTTCTACCTCACGACAAGGTGAACCAAGAGTTGATATGTAAGCATCCACAAGTGGGACACACCAAGATGAAGAAAACAAGGAAGTACACCAAGATGAACCTTATCAACCTCCTTCACCACCACGACAAGAGAACGACAACGTCAACAATGAAGAAGGCCAAGAAGAAGAACAAGATGATGAAAAAGCTCTCACAAGTTCGAGCAAGAGTCGCCAAAGACCATCCCGTCGAGCAAATCTACAATGATATCCAAACCAGGAGAATCTCTCGCTCTAAATCTCGTTTGGATAATTTTTGTGAACATTATTCATTCATCTCTAGCATTGAACCCATGAAGGTTGAAGAAGCATTGGAAGATCCGGATTGGATAAATGCTATGCATGAAGAGCTACACAACTTTGAGAGAAACCAAGTGTGGAAATTGGTTGAAAAGTCCGACAACAACCACAACATCATCGGTACCAAATGGGTGTTTCGCAACAAGCAAGATGAAGATGGATAAGCGGTTCACAACAGAGCATGTCTCGTCGCCCAAGGCTACACTCAAGTCGAAGGTACGGACTATGGTGAGACATATGCCCCTGTTGGTAGACTTGAGTCCATTCGCATCTTACTTGCATATGCTAATCACCATGATATCACATTGTACCAAATGGACATTAAAAGTGCTTTTCTAATTGGTGAAATTGAGGAGGAAGTTTATGTTAACCAACCTCCTGGCTTTGTTAATCCTAAGAAACCCAATCATGTTTACAAACTTCACAAAGCTCTTTATGGTCTTAAGCAAGCTCCTAGATCATGGTATAAATGCTTGACCAAGTTCCTTATTGAAAAAGGCTTTGAGATTGGAAAAATTGATTATACTCTTTTCACTAAAAGGGTTAATGGAGAATTATTTGTATGCCAAATTAATGTTGATGATATTATATTTGGTTCAACTAACCCTCATTTTAGTGAGAAGTTTGGAAAGCTTATGTCGGAGAAGTTTGAGATGTCTTTGATGAGTGAACTCAAGTTCTTTCTTGGTTTGCAAATCAAGCAAACTAAGGAAAGTACCTTTGTATCTCAAACACAATACACCAAGGACTTATTCAAGAAGTTCAATATGCAAGAATACAAAGGTATGAGTACACCCATGCCTACTAGTGGACATCTTGACTTGACTAAAGATGGTGAACCCGTTGATCAAAAAGTTTACCGCTCTACGATTGGTTCATTGTTATATCTATGTGCCTCTTGTACCGATATTATGCTAAGTGTGTGTATGTGTGCACGGTATCAAGCAGCCCCCAAAGAATGTCATCTTAAGGCTATGAAAAGGATAGTGAGATACTTAATACACACACCAAATTTTGGCATTTGGTATCCCAAGAGGTCTCTTTTGATCTTGTTGGCTACTCCGATTTAGACTATGGTGGGATAGACAAGGTTGCTTCTTCGTGGACCCTTCGTGCGTGGAGCCCTCCGTGGACTCGCGCAGCCGTTACCCTTCGTGGGTTGAAGTCTCCATCAACATGGATGTACGATAGCACCACCTATCGGAACCACGCCCAAAAATCTCCGTGTCAACATTGCGTTTGCTCCCTCGAAATCCCATCCCTTTACTTTCTTGCAGGTTGCATGCTTTACTTTCCGCTGCTCATATACTCTTTGCATGCTTGCTTGAATTGTATTGTGTATGCTTGAAATTGGGTTAATCTACCATCTCAACTTGAAAAACTTAAAAACTGCCAACTTTGTGTGTTGAGGGTCTATTCACCCCCCTCTAGACACCTCTTCTCGATCCTTTCATGTAGCTTGCGGGTCTCTTGGATGATGAACACTTGCTTCTCGGTGGACTGCCACCGTGCCTTCTGCTTCACTGGGTTCATGTTTGGGCACACCCTCAGGTGGTGCTCGATTATCCCTCTCAGGATTCCAACAAGGTCCTTGGGTTCCCAAGTGAACACTTCCTTGTTGGCGCGCAAGGAGCTGACCAATGCCCTCTCCTGGTCCGGAGAGAGGCTGACACCTATGGTGAAGGTGGCGCTAGAAGCTTCGTCTTCATCAACTGGTACTTGTTTCATCTCAACTCGATCTTGAGCAAATAACTGCTTCTTCTTGGCCGGTGCAGCCCCCGAGGCCTCCGGGGCTCCTTTCCCACTCGGCTGTGTGGCTGCCACAGTCTTGAACATATGCTTGAGGGCCATCAGTGCATCCTTGGTGTCCCCTGCCAGCATAAGGACGCCGCTGCTCCCTGGCATCTTCATGAGGTTGTAGGCTGGGTGAGTTGCTGCCATGAACTTGGCTAGAGCTAGGTACCCGAGGATGGCGTTGTACGGGAGGCTGATCCGAGTGATGTCGAAGTCAATAAGCTCGGTTTGGTAGTTGTCATGGGTCACAAAGGTGACAGGGAGGCGGATCTGCCCCAGGGGGCTGGTGGAGCCATCGCCGACACCGGAGAAGGGCTTGGTGGGGCGGGGTCGGCCATAAGGTACGTGGAGCAAGCCGAATGCCTCCACAGAGAGCACGTTGAGGCCGGCCCTGCCATCGATGACGGTCTTGGTGACTGCCACGTCGTAGATGGTGGGGGTGCAGAGCATTGGGAGCGCGCTGAAAGGATCGAGAAGAGGTGTCTAGAGGGGGGGGGGTGATTAGACACTAAGTGAAAAAGTTGCAGTTTTTAATCTCTTTAAATTTAAGTGGAGTTTTGGCACAAGTTTAACAATCACAATACATAATAAGCAAGCATGCAAAGAGTATATGAGCAGCGGAAAGTAAAGCATGCAACTTGCAAGAATATAAAGGGATGGGATTGGAGTGTGCAAACGCAATTTGGAGACACGGAGATTTTTGAGCCGTGGTTCTGATAGGTGGTGCTATCGTACATCCACGTTGATGGAGACTTCAACCCATGAAGGGTAATGGTTGCGCGAGTCCATGGAGGGCTCCACCCATGAAGGGTCCACGAAGAAGAAACCTTGTCTATCCCACCATGCTCGTCGCCCACGAAGGACTTGCCTCACTAGGGTAGATCTTCACGAAGTAGGCGATCTCCTTGCCCTTACAAACTCCTTGGTTCAACTCCACAATCTTGTCGTAGGCTCCCAAGTGACACCTAGACAATCTAGGAGACACCACTCTCCAAGAAGTAACAAATGGTGTGTTGATGATGAACTCCTTGCTCTTATGCTTCTGATGATAGTCTCCCCAACACTCAACTCTCTCTCACGGGATTTGGATTTGGTGGAAAGAAGATTTGAGTGGAAAGCAACTTGGGGAAGGCTAGAGATCAAGATTCATGTGGTAGGAATGGAATATCTTGGTCTCAACACATGAGTAGGTGGTTCTCTCTCGAAAAATGAATGCTGGAAGTGTAGGCACGTTCCGATTGCTCTCTCCACGAATGAAGAGTGGGTGGAGGGGTATATATAGCCTCCACACAAAATCTAACCATTACACACAACTTACCAATCTCGGTGGGACCAAATCATGAAACTCGGTCGGACCGATTTAGCAAATAATGTGACCGTTAGGATTTTTGGTGGGACCGACATGTAACTCGGTAGGACCGATATGGTTAGGGTTATGGCATAACATAATCTCGGTGAGACTGATTACACAAACTCGATGGGACCGATTTTGGTAATAAGCTAACTAGAGAGTTGGTCAGGCAAACTCGGTGGGACCGATTCGCTCATCTCGGTTGGACCGAGATGTTACGAAGAGGAACAGAGAGTTTGCATTGTAATCTCGGTAGGACCGATTACGCAAACTCGGTGTGACCGATTTTGGTAATGGATACATACAGAGAGATTACAGTCCCATCTCCGTGAGACCGAGATCCCTATCGGTGAGACCGACCTGATTAGGGTTGGTGGCAGGGCTATGACATCTGAACTCGGTGGCGCCGGATGGAAAGAATCGGTGGGGCCGAGTTGGACTTTTGGTTTGGGTCATATGTGGATGTGAGAAGGTAGTTGAGGGCTTTGGAGCATATCGCTAAGCACTTTGAGCAAGCAAGCCATTAAGCAACACCTCATCCCCTCTTGATAGTATTGGCTTTTCCTATAGACTCAATGTGATCTTGGATCACTAAAATAGAAATGTAGAGTCTTGTGCTTTGAGCTTGAGCCAATCCTTTGTCCTTAGCATCTTGAAGGGGTTCCACATCCTCTAATCCATGCCACTCCATTGTTGAACTTATCTGAAACATACTAGCTAAAAATGTTAGTCCAACAAGAGATATGTTGACATTAATTACCAAAATCACCCAGGGAGCACTTGTGCTTTCAATCTCCCCCTTTTTGGTAATTGATGACAACATACATCAAAGCTTTAGATAAAGATATAGGGAATAACAAGTAAAGCTTTGGAAAGACATGTAACATGCATAGGCTCCCCCTACATGTATGCAATCATGTAAATATGGAATATAGGAGCATGTGAATGCATAAGCATGACAGAGTAAGGATGTGTTACATGTATCTTGGCTATATGCATCAGAGCAAAAGGCGTGAATATGGGAAATGTACCGCCATGCTCATGAGTCCTTCTTGCAAACAATATGTACATCAGCAAGAATTCCTCATACACATGACTGTGATGCATATACTTACCTTGTGGTCTTGAGTTAGCTTAGGTGGAATGAACCTGCGTAAACAAGGTTAGATAACACATATACACCTACTAGCCAGAGCAAACGAAAGAAACCACAAGAGTACCAAGACTGGGATGACATGTAGAGAGTGAGTACTGAGTACACCATTGGATATAGACATGTCCCCAAAGGTAAAGATGTGCAATCAATTTGAGGATTTCCTTCCCTTAGATGTCTTGCTCCCCCTGAATCTAGCATGAGATACTGGGAGAAGATAGGGAACAGAAAATCAGAGCTCAAAGAAAATAAATAGAGCTAATGGAAACAAACAGATATGAACATGTCTTTCCCTTCTTGAAGACATGTGACTTCTCTCCTCGTGAATACCAAGCATCTGGGGTCCTTGATGATTACTATCTCTCCCCTTGAGTATTCTCTCCCCCTATAGATATGATTAAGCTTTGATGTGATCTCTCTCTCTCCCCCTTTGACATCAATTTCCAAGAAGAGTTCCTCTGGATTTTTGTCACGAATGGGTTTGGTCCTTGAGTCACAGAACAAAGCAGCAAGTCAAATGTGATGCTGGTAGAGGACAAGAATCATTGAGTGGAGCTGGATCAAGAGAAATGCAGAAACAAGTGGCAAAATGTCTTTCCTGCTATGAAATCGGTGACTCCGAGTTTTATGCTTCGGTTGCACCGAAAGGTTTCAGTTGGACTGAAGGCAATATACCGGTGTGACCGAGTTCATCACAGAGAAAACACTTGTCACCTCAACTCACTAGACAAGTAAGATCTCACAAGGATTTACAAGGAATTAACTGAAAGATTTGCAATGGATTGGATGCAGGGAATGCAGAACAGAAAATAAAATAAAAGAAATCTAGATGAAGTTTTTTTAAAGGGGAAACAAATATGCATGAGACAAATGCAAGAGCACAAAAGAAAAAAAACACACGAGAGAACTTCATCTAGAAATGGTTGGCTACAAAGTCACCTATGTTAGAGTATATTGACTTAGGAGTCAAGTGAGATGACTTGATCATAGGTCATACTTATCGTCTAAGCTCAAAATGGGGTTACCATTTTTCGTTTAAGCATCTTGATGTATTCACATCTTGTCGAGTTGCTTTGACTCATGACTTGGAGTAAAGCTTCTCTAAGATGGAATAACATACCTTGGGTGGTGGTGTTGATCGTGATCATGTAGTTGAACTTATGTGGGTTGCTCAAGGTTAATGTAGCTCATCAAGAGTTGGGAGCACCACTTGGAATTTGAGTTCATCTACCTAAATGGGTTAGTTTTTGCAAGTAAGAGCACTTGTGTATCCAAAATGACAATCATGATACTCAAGAATAAATTTGTCAAGGATATGTTTGAATGGTTCCATGCTTCCTTGTCTTCAACCACCATTGTGTAGAGACTTGGTGATGTAGAGATTTCTCAAGATGTGAGTGAGTTGCAATCTCATAGATTTAGACTCATCCAAGTACCTACACGTGTTAGATGACATGCAAGGTGCAAATATATCAAAGACATAAGATTATCATCATAATAGAAATATCAAGGATTAGTCATAGACTCATGTCTTGCATGTATCAAATGGAGTTCCTACTCCAAGTTTGAAGCGTCAATGATGTTCAATTCACCTCTTAACCTGCAAAACACTTTCTCATCAAGTGGTTTAGTGAAAATATCCGCTAATTGCTTATCGATGCGAACATGTTTAAGATTAATGTCCCCTTTGGCAACATGATCTCGAATGAAATGATGATGAACTTCGATATGCTTAGTTCGAGAGTGTTGCACGGGATTGTGAGCAATCTTGATAGCACTTTCATTGTCACAAAGCAATGGAACATGTTTCACATATATCCCATAATCTTTAAGAGTTTGGGTCATCCAAAGTAATTGAGCACAACATGAACCAGCGGCAATGTATTCCGCTTCGGCGGTGGATAAGGATACCGAGTTTTGTTTCTTGGAAGACCAAGACACAAGAGATCTACAAAGAAATTGACAAGTACCCGAAGTGGACTTTCTATCAACCTTGTCACCGACATAGTCCGAGTCGGAGTAGCCAACAAGATTAAAAGAGGCCCTCTTTGGATACCAAATGCCAAAATTTGGTGTATAGATTAAGTATCTCACTATCCTTTCCACGGCCTTAAGATGACATTCTTTAGGAGCGGCTTGATATCGTGCACACATGCACACACTTAGCATAATATTGGGACGAGAAGCACATAGATATAACAATGAACCAATTATAGAGCGATAAACCTTTTGATCAACCGGTTCACCATCTTTGGTCAAATCAAGATGTCCACTAGTAGGCATGGGTGTAGTCATACCTTTGCATTCTTGCATATTGAACTTCTTGAATAAGTCCTTGGTGTACTTTGTTTGAGAGACAAATGTACCTTCCTTAGTTTGCTTGATTTGCAAACCAAGAAAGAATTTGAGTTCACTCATCATCGACATCTCAAACTTCTCTGACATTATCTTTCCAAACTTCTCACTAAAGTGAGGGTTAGTTGAACCAAATATAATATCATCGACATAGATTTGGCATACAAATAGTTCTACATTAACCCTTTTGGTAAAAAGAGTAGAATCAATTTTTTCAATTTCAAAGCCTTTTTGAATAAGGAACTTGGTTAAGCATTTATTCCAAGCTCTAGGAGCTTGTTTAAGACCATAAAGAGCTTTGTGAAGTTTGTAAACATGATTAGGTTTCTTAGGATTGACAAGCCGGGAGGTTGCTTAACTTAAACTTCCTCCTCTATTTCACCATTTAGAAAAGCACTTTTAATGTCCATTTGGTACAAGGTGATATCATGGTGATTAGCATAGGCAAGTAAGATGCGAATGGACTCAAGTCTAGCAACGGGGGCATATGTCTCACCATAGTCCATACCTTCGACTTGAGTGTAGCCTTGGGCGACGAGACGTGCTTTGTTGCAAACTACTTGTCCATCTTCATCTTGCTTGTTGCGAAACACCCATTTAGTATCGATGATGTTGTGGTTGTTGTCGGGCTTTTCAACCAATGTCCAAACTTGATTTCTCTCAAAGTTGTGTAGCTCTTCATGCATGGCGTTTATCCAATCCGGGTCTTCCAGAGCTTCTTCAACCTTCATAGGTTCAATGCTAGAGATGAATGAATGGTGTTCACAAAAGTTAGCTAAACGAGTTTTAGAGCGAGTTATTCTCCCGGTTTGGATATCATTGTAGAATTGCTCAACGGAATGGTCTTTAGCAACTCTTGCTCAAACTCGTGAAAGCTTTTGCTTGGATCTTGGTGGAACATCTTCTTCATCTTGTTCTTCTTCTTGGCCTTCTTCATTGTTGACGTTGTTGTTCTCTTGTCGTGGTGGAGAAGGAGGTTGTTGACCTTCATCTTGGTGTACTTCCTCGTTTTCTTCATCTTGGTGTGTCCCACTTGTAATTGCTTCCATATCAACTCTTGGTTCCCCTTGTCGTGAGGTGGAAGCTTCCACTTGGACGGACGAGGTACTCTCCTTCACCTCCGATGGACGAATCTTGCCAATAGACAAGTCTTGGATTGCTTCCGAGGAGTCTTCTTCTCCTACATCAATTAGCAATTGCCCTACTTGCGAGCCGTTAGATTCATCAAACTTCACATCTACCGTCTCTTCAACCTTTCGGGTGAAATTATTGTAGACACGGTAAGTGTGAGAGTTTGAGCCATAACCAAGTAGGAAACCTTCATGAGACTTAGGAGCAAATTTAGAACGCCGATGCTTATCAAGAATGTAGCACTTTGAGCCGAATACTCGAAAGTATCCAACTTGGGGTTTGTTACCGGTGAGGAGCTCGTATGCCGTCTTGCCGAGTAGCTTGTGAAGATACAAGCAATTTGTTGCATGACAAGCTGTCTCAACCGCTTCCGCCCAAAAGTGCTTCGGCGTCTTGTACTCATCAAGCATCGTTCTCGCCATTTCGATGAGCGTCCGGTTCTTCCTCTCAACAACTCCATTTTGTTGAAGTGTGTACGTAGCCGAGAACTCATATGAAATCCCTTCTTCATCAAGAAAGGTGTCCACATATGCGTTTTTGAACTCCGTTCCATTGTCGCTGCGAACCTTCTTGATCTTCACTTCAAATTGATTTTGGGCCTTCCTAGCAAAGTTTTTGAAGATCTTTTGGACCTGCGATTTATCATCGAGAAAGAACACCCACGTAAATCGTGAAAAATCATCAACTATAACTTGACCAAAAGAATTTACACCGAGACTTTTGTAGGTGTTGGGACCAAAAAGATCCATGTGAAGTAGCTTGAGTGGCCTCCTTGTGGTCATGATGTTCTTCACGGGATGCCTTCCTCCAACCTGTTTACCTGCTTGACAAGCGCTGCAAAGTCTATCCTTATCAAATATGACATTGTTAACGCCAAGGATATGATTTCCTTTAATAAGCTTGTCAAGGTTTCACATGTCCACATGACCTAATCGTCTATGCCATAACCAACCTTTAGAGGATTTAGCAATAAAGCAAGTTCTAGGTTGAGCCTTTTTAGTGAAATCAACAATGTATAGATCACCTCTGCGTATACCGGTAAAGACCATTTTATGATTATCTCTACGAAACACTTGGCAATCTACTTCAGTGAATAGGACATTGAAATCGAAATCAGCAAGTCTAGATACTGAAAGTAAATTGTAGCCAAGAGATTCAACGAGCATGACATTTTGAATGGAGCTGTCATGTGAGATGGCCACCTTACTGAGGCCAACCACCTTACCCTTTGAGTTGTCATTGAAAGTGACATACTTTCGAGGGCTGTCATTTTTAGCAAGCTCATGAAACATATCTTTATCTCCGGTCATGTGCTCGGTACATCCACTATCAAGAACCCATTCCTTTCCTCCTGCCATATATCCCCGAAGATTTTCCATAAGACCAAAGTGTCTCATTGCATCATCAAGATCAAAGTCACTATCATCATCCTCATCATAGTATCCATGTTCAACATCGTCATGTGGTGGATCGAATCCTAGAGAGGGTGATTCGTTAGAGTGGGTTTGACAATGATCTTCTTTATGAATTTTAATAGCTTCGGAAATAATATCACTAATAATTCCAACATCTCCTTTGGCACGCATAAGGTTTGTAAGCTCAAATAGACAATCACCAAACATAGGATCATTGGAATTCATCTTACTCAAGGCAATAGACTTATGGAGAATTTCATCTACATTTTTCAAGGAATAATTTGGAAATCGTTCCACAGGGAATTTCCATATGGTGTAGGCACACTTAAGAGTAGGCAAACATCCAATCAAGTTTCTAGGCAAGCCTCTAGTAATAAGATTAATAGTTCTAAGATTGTGAATCATGTCAATTGACTCATCAAGGGTGGGATGCATAGGATCAACATGAGGTGCACAAGGGCTAGCAATGTACTCGTTCAAATGATATTAATTGAAAATCACAAGCATCTCATTTTTACACTCATGAAAGTACTCTCCATCAAGTATAGGCACTCTATGTCTAAGACTCCCCAAAGTAGACTCATCCATCTTCCTCCAATGGTGTTCAAACCAAAGCAATGGAGACCAAAGCTCTGATACCAATTGAAAGGATCGAGAAGAGGTGTCTAGAGAGGGGTGATTAGACACTAAGTGAAAAAGTTGCAGTTTTTAATCTCTTTAAATTTAGTGGAGTTTTGGCACAAGTTTAACAATCACAATACATAACAAGCAAGCATGCAAAGAGTATATGAGCAGCGGAAAGTAAAGCATGCAACTTGCAAGAATGTAAAGGGATGGGATTGGCCTGTGCAAACGCAATTTGGAGACACGGAGATTTTTGAGCCGTGGTTCCGATAGGTGGTGCTATCATGCATCCACGTTGATGGAGACTTCAACCCATGAAGGGTAATGGTTGCGCGAGTCCACAGAGGGCTCCACCCACGAAGGGTCCACAAAGAAGCAACCTTGTCTATCCCATCATGGTCGTCGCCCATGAAGGACTTGCTCACTAGGGTAGATCTTCACGAAGTAGGCGATCTCCTTGCCCTTACAAACTCCTTGGTTCAACTCCACAATCTTGTCAGAGGCTCCCAAGTGACACCTAGCCAATCTAGGAGACACCACTCTCCAAGAAGTAACAAATGGTGTGTTGATGATGAACTCCTTGCTCTTGTGCTTCAAATGATAGTCTGCCCAACACTCAACTCTCTCTCATAGTATTTGGATTTGGTGGAAAGAAGATTTGAGTGGAAAGCAACTTGGGGAAGGCTAGAGATCAAGATTCATGTGGTAGGAATGGAATATCTTGGTCTCAACACATGAGTAGGTGGTTCTCTCTCAGAAAATGAATGCCGGAAGTGTAGGCACGTTCTGATGGCTCTCTCCAGGAATGAAGAGTGGGTGGAGGGGTATATATAGCCTCCACACAAAATCTAACTGTTACACACAACTTACCAATCTCGGTGGGACCGAATCGTGAAACTCGGTCGGACCGATTTAGCAAATAATGTGACCGTTAGGATTTTCGGTGGGACTGACATGCAACTCGGTAGGACCGATATGGTTAGGGTTAGGGAATAACGTAATCTCGGTGAGACCGATTACACAAACTCGGTGGGACCGATTTTGGTAATAAGCTAACCAGAGAGTTGGTCAGGCAAACTCTGTGGGACCGATTCGCTCATCTTGGTTGGACTGAGATGTTACGAAGAGGAACATAGAGTTTGCATTGTAATCTCGATAGGACCGATTACGCAAACTCGGTGTGACCGATTTTAGTAATGGATACATACATAGAGATTACAATCCCATCTCGGTGAGACCGAGATCCCTATCGGTGATACCGACTTGATTAGGGTTTGTGGTAGGGCTATGACATCTGAACTCGGTGGCGCCGGATGGAAAGAATCGGTGGGGCAGAGTTGGACTTTTGGTTTGGGTCATATGTGGATGTGAGAAGGTAGTTGAGGGCTTTGGAGCATATCACTAAGCACTTTGAGCAAGCAAGCCATTAAGCAACACCTCATCCCCTCTTGATAGTATTGGCTTTTCTTATAGACTCAATATGATCTTGGATCACTAAAATAGAAAATGTAGAGTCTTGTGCTTTGAGCTTGAGCCAATCCTTTGTCCTTAGCATCTTGAAGGGGTTCCACATCCTCTAGTCCATTCCACTCCATTGTTGAACTTATCTGAAACATACTAGGTAAAACTGTTAGTCCAACAAGAGATATGTTGACATTAATTACCAAAATCACCCAGGGAGCACTTGTGCTTTCACGCGCCTGCTCCCGCTGTGGAAGCGCGGTGGTCCTCCGAATCAAAGGTGAGGTCGGCCTTGGGCGCCGCCCAACCTGGGGGAGCCCCCAGCTTCACGCAGGCGACACCTACTTGGTGGAAGAACTGCTTAATGTGGCAGCCTGAGGGTGGTGCTTGCGAGCCGCTGAGGAGGGCTGCGATAGTGTGGGGTGCCAGCACCAAGATTCTGGCAAGTTGAGCGGCCAGGCGCGCGGCACACCCATGAGGGCCATGGGAAGTCAGTTGGACATGACCATGTCATCTCTGCCGGCTGCCCAAACTGCCTCCTCGTACGCCTGAAGAAAGCCAGCCGGATCTGTCGCATCGTCGTACCGGGGCAGCAGCTCCGGCCTGAACTTGGGTGGCCACTGCACCCACCGCAGAGCGGGGGTGAAAGCCCAGTGGCCCACGGCTCCCCCAAAGGTGCGTGACGGTACAGTCGGTGTTGGAGCACCCGCCATTGGGGCCGGTAGCGGAGCACAGCGGACGGAGTGGTGGGTCTTTGATGCACCCCTACCTGGCATGCCAAATGTCGGATTACGGGTTCCTCAAACCCATGAGAGGCTCAAACTCTGGGGTGCATGCGAATATCTCACTCTCCCCAATCTGCCAACTCGCTAATCTCACAGCCTAACGCGTCGATCTCGAAGGAAATGGGATACAACAGTTTACCCAGGTTCGGGCCACCTTGCGGTGTAAAAACCTACTCCTACTTTGTGGTGGATTTGCCTCGAGGGGCTGAGGAAGAACTAGTACAGTGGAGAACAACCTCAGGAGGCATGTTCTTGGGATCAAGTGAGCTGGTGAGCTGGTGAGGGTGGAATGGATCTGATGCCCCTCCTTGGTGGTGGCTAGGTCGTATTTATAGTGGCCTTGGTCCTCTTCCTGAATGGAGGCGGGAAGAGATCCCACAACAACCAAATTTGAAGGGAGACAACAAGTACATCTTATCCTAACTAAAGTGGTCTCCGCCTGCAAAAGCTTCTGGTCGTGACGCTGCGGCGGGCTCGGAGATGACCTCCGTCCTACCGTCCTAGCGGTCTTGGTCTTGTTGCATGGGAATGGAAACCTTTGGCTGCTTCCTCAGGACTCCGTGCCTGCTGCTTGCCTCCTTTGCACCAAAGAGGAAACTGGTACTCTGCGCCTGCTGGCGCCCGCCTGGCCTTGGTCGTCATGGCTCACGTCATCCGAACCTCGCGAGGTGAGCCTTGCATAGAAATCTCCGCTCCTCGTGAGCCTGCCTGAGGAGGCCGATCCCTTTGGAGGTCTTGATGTTGTCCGCCTTGCGAGGCTTAGCCCCTCGTGAGGGTCTTGGGTTGTCGATGTCAAAACTGGGCCGTGCCAGGCCGTTGGTGGAGCCACGCCGCGGGCCGCAGGCAGGCAGGTCTGGGTACCCCCGTATCCAGAACACCGACACCGTCGACTTGGGGAGGTTCATAGGGAAGAAGGATGAATGGGGATGCAGCTGAATGCTGACCCCGCTAATGCCATGCACGGAGCTGCCGCTCATATGACTCTTGACTCAAAAGAAGCGCCGGAAGACATCGAAGTGGGGGCAGCCCCGAGAAAGCACTCGCAGAACATGATGAAGTTCATGATATGGAGAATGCTGGTGGGGTTGAGGTGATGGAGCTGAATGCCAAGAAAGAAGAGGAGCCCCGCACAAAAGGATATAGGGGGAAACCAAGGCCCTGCCCGAAGAAGTCCAAATGCAGAATGTGCGCCCTCAGGCGGCGCAGGGAATTTCTCCATCGACTGAGGAATATGTACCTAAGGTCGGATGGGAATGACCCCCTCCGCGATCAGCTTCTAGACCTCGCCATCGGAGATGGCAGAGCAAGTCCACCGGCTAACAAAGACCTCAGCATTGGGTTGCGCATCTACAGCGTCGCTGGAACCCTCCGCTTTCTGCTTCTTCTATGCATCACGGGTTGCCTACACGCTATCGGCACAGGCCGCGGAACCTATCCGACCCATCTATTGTCGCTTGGAAGTGGCGGGCCTAGAGATGATGAACGTCGTTATGATGCCAGAGTGGAGATGAGAGGAAGAAGAACAACATGGGAGCACAGGCGCATAGCAGCGGACAAAGGTAAAATGACACCTCGAAACCCCACTGCTCTTATGACCCCTCACAGACGAGCCAAGAATCAAGGCGTCTCTGTGTGCCACGTATCCCATGACCTATGGGTGGTTCCCATTAATGTCCTATAGGCACGAGAATGAAGGCCAAGTTGCCACATCAAGACGTGCATCAGCCCCTTCTCCACCGATGATGCGACAATTCAGATAAAGAATGGTATCCCCCTCTTCCTGTCAAACCAAAGTCAGGGGGAGCTTCACGACCAATGCCGTATTGACGAGGCAGCGGCCACAAGGAGCAGTCATCCGACCTTCATGAAGCCATCTAGACATCGACATGTCAACCGGGCTCCAGGAAGATGACGCGACGAAGGAGCCCGCCAGAAATCTCGCGACCCTCGCCGCGACCTCCGCCACGCTTGGGGGCTACTGACGAGGTCCTATACCAGGGGTAGCTAACACCAAGGAGCCTGACCTCGCTAACTACAAGGGGGCCCAACAGGCCCACGACATCATGCTAACCCAAGGAGGCGATAAGACCTTCCTGACGCCCAAGACTAGAGGGCGGCGACACCCTAGATCGCATCCAGAATGTAAAACCTTGACCTCTCTTGTCTATATAATGGGGGGAGGGGGTCTAGGGTTCTCCTTGATCCATCTATCCTCCGATATAAGAAACTCTCGGTAGCAACATCATACACCATTCTAACCCCTCGCACGAGGTATCCCTCCACTGTGAATAACCAAAACCAGCAAGACATAGGGTATTACTCTTCGGAGGCCCGAAGCTGGATAAACGCCTTGTCACTACAAAAAAAAGACACAACCGTGACATTATGGGCCGAACGAAAAAATTCCTGTCATGCTTATGGCACTTCTATGACGAAAATTGTGACAAAAACACGTATCATCATAGATGTGGTGGGCTCCTACTTCTATGACAATAAATCATGACAGAAAATGAGCTTTTCGTCTTGGGAGGGCCAGGGATGCACCTGCATGAAATTCTTTGGGCTGCCGATGACAGAAAAAATCATGGTAGAAGTGAGGGCGAGGAAAAATTCAGGGAGTTCCTAGTTACGGTGGGTGGTCGGGGCCGAGCGATGCACGGAGGCTTGCACGTTTCTCTCATAAGGTACGCGCGCGTGTGTGCGAGGCGTTGGGCTCCAACTTAACACGAGTGAGGTGTTCGCTTACTAAACCCGAGCAATTGCACTAGCTACGTTACTGAACCGAGCAATTGATCCCTTGGCTATTAACTGAACCCGAGTGATTCCTTCGCTGCTGACTGAAACCGAGCAATTCCTTCACTACTGCTGCTAACTGAAGCCAATCAAACTTGCCTCTTGCTGAACAGTGACCGTTGTTGGGGGTTCGTTGAATGAGTCGAGATGTGGTGAGTCTAGCCAGTTGGTTGGGGTTGGATGAACAGTTACCGGTGGGGGTTGGCTGAACAGGACCCCGTGGTAGTAGGTCGTTGCTGCTAAATGAACAGGACCCCGAGGAGGCTGCCAGACATGAGCCGGTTGGGGTGAATGAACAGGACCCCGTGGAGGGCTGGTTGAACAATAGCCGGTGGAGGCTGGATGAACAGTAGCCCGTGGATGAACAGTAGCTGGTGGAGGCAGGAGGAAGACACGGTGGATGAACAATAGCAGGTGGAGTCTGGAGGAAGTCGACGGTGGATGAACAGTAGATGGTGGATGAACAGTAGACTGTGGACGCTAGAGCGAGGTAGTAGATGGTGGATGAACAGTAGCCCGTGGAGTCCCGTTTTGCGGTACATCACACCCCTCTCGATGAATAGGACCTCATTTCGATCGTAGGCGCTCCAACAAAAGTTTGTTTCCTCCGTTCTGCGGTACGCCACACCATCTTGATCAATAGGACCCTGTTTCGACTGTAGGCACTCAAACAGAAGTCTGTTTCCTCTGTTTTGAGGTACGCCAGACTCCATTTCGACTGTTCCGTCCAAGCCAGTTGGCTTCCGTTGAACAGGACGCATTCTGACCTAGTCCGTTGCCTCTCGATGAACACAACATTGTTTCCTCCATTCTGACCCAGCCGGTTGGCCCTGAATGAACAGGACGCCGTTGCTGCCGTCCGTATGCACGAGTACGCGTTCGAGATGTCGCTCGTATGTACATACGTCGCCATATTTTTACCCTGTGGCTCTACATACGTGTACATGATTTAGACAGGACTGCCTGAACTTCTACGTCAAGGGCTGAACTAGGACACGTGCCGCTACTTACTCGGTCACGATTCATCATTACAGAGAGACGGATCGACCAGCATGTATGTACTCGTTTGTGACCAGAAAGATACGTACGCTTCGACCTGGTAAGTCCCAACTATCAGGGCGATAAGGAGGCACATCCTTGCGGCGAAGATCTAGCTGGTGGGTCCCAGCTTTCACGGGGAGGAATCATATTTTCTGTGTGCAATAAGGAGGCACTTCCTTGCGTCCAAATATGTAGCCGCTGGGTCCCAGCTGTCAGGGGAGGAAACATTTTTTTGCTTAATAAGGAGGGACTTTCCTTGCGTGCGACTCAGTGACGTGCAACCATGGACCTCATGGGTCCTAGCTATCAGCCTCTCCATGTACAATCCTCTTCCGATGACTCTCATTTATTGACCACGCAGCACCGAGTGCAGCAAGGCGGTGGACGACGGTGAGGCCCCAGATGGGAACAACCCAGAGATGGGGAAGATGCGGCAGTGGAGTCGCAGCCTGAGAGGACTACGATCTACGAGGGTTAACTAGTTCAGTGTGGCCTGGGGATGCAGTCAGCAAAGAATAACAGGAGGGTGGAGGGGTGGAGGGATGGCCTGGCCGACGGTGGAATAGAGCTTCACAGCGAGGCATGCGAAGCAGCACCGCGGGCCGCCGGAGGCGGGAGCAGGAGGTCCCACCAGCGCCAGAGGAAGAAGATGAGAGATTGAGATGCATTCCAGTAGCCGTTGGATGTACATCCAACGACTACAGATGTCAGAATCATTTTTGTTGACTAATTTGACAACGCCTTCCATAGGCGACCTAATGGCCCACATTTCAGCCTCTAGAAGCAGGTCAGATGCATAACGGGCCAGATTTAGGCCCAAAACTATCAAGGGCCTTTACCGGGCCGATAGGCAGTTTGGGCTAAAATGTCTCAACGAAGACTACGGGTCGTTAAGAGGCCGAAAGTAACTATGAATAGAATTAGGCCTAGATGCAGCTCGGGCCTTTAATTGGACGAAAGTGAAACCAGGCCGAAAGAGGCCCATATGTACATAGGGCCGTTGATAGGCCAAAACTAATATCAGGACGAACTGTTAAATGGGCCATTAAGAGGCCAAAGAGCAAACCAGGCCCCCAATGGGCCCAAAGGCACCATAGCTGTTAAAGGGTCATATCTATTATGGGTCGTAATTTGGCCCAAGATATGAAAGTCAATTAACGGACTGTATCGGATATGGGCCGTAATTTGTCCCAAACTATTACAGGCAGTTAACGGGTCAGATTTGACATGGGCCGTAAACTGGCCCAGAATATTGTAGTCTTTTAATGAGTTGTATCTCATGTGGGCCATAATTTGTTCCAGAAAATCTTAGGCTGTTAATGGGTCGGCCCATTAGATCTGAGGAAATCTTGCGGGCCTTTTCCTGGGCTGACTTTTAAACCTAAATGGGCCCCTGTTGGGCCGTGCCATGTGTCGACGTATCATAGCCGCGTTTCGTCCATTGTAGGGATGACATCTGTCCCAACTCTGAGCTAACACGTGGATCCTCCAGCGAATGAGAATTTTACATGTGGAAAATCCCTATTTGTCCGGGCTATTAAGGGGTTATCGGATCCAAACTGGAACCCGATAGAAACGGTGACCCGTTACGGTGGATGCTACGTGTCGGTTACCCTTGACGAAAACACTTCCATGACGTGCCATTTATCATCATGGAAGTGGAAACTTCCGTCATGATAATTATGGTATTGTCATGGAACACTTCTACGACATCACAGGTATGACTATCTTGATTCTGTCATAAAATCTTCATGGGTGTACATGCATGACAGAAAATGTGACCTACTGTGACAAACACATATTACCATGGAAGTGTTTTTTTGTAGTGTATGTGACCTCTGATCCATGACTTCCAGCTGCGCTTGGACCCCTACCAAGGGATATGATGGAAATCTGCTCCATCAGTCGTATATTGCATCCTGAATGCCCACTCTATGAGAAGCGGCCCAAAACTATGCAGAGTATCCAACATCGCGATTTGCAACATTGGAGACAACATGAGCAACCAAGACATCGCCTTCATGAGAGGGCAACGAATGCCGTTGTCGCTGTCGTCCAATTCAGGGTACCGGATCTTCGATTCCCCAGGTGCTTGACGACGAACACAGATGAAAGACCATGGTAGCGCCTCCAAGAACGGGTCAACACCCACAGTTGTCACCGCTGCCAGCATCGACAAGACGATTAACAATCTCGCCCCGACTATGACCAAACAATCGAATGTCGTCGAATAAGAATTTGAAGATGGTGAAGTTATATCGATGGCTGGAACTGCCACTTCCAGAAGGAGAGTTACACCCATCACCGAACAAGAAGGTGATATGGGTGTGGCCGAACGCACCACCACCTACGACAGCCATCACCACCAACCCCGCTGCAGGTACCCAAGCCGCCATGAATTGCCGCAGGCATATCTAGGCATAGGAGGCCCAGATCCACTGCCACCAGTGTGCACATCCATCCTGAGAGAAGAAACATGTCACGCCCAATATGCGACCCTATCCAAAAGGAACTCGAAGGTCCCACCAAGGATAGACCCGCATATTGAAACGCTTTTGCAAGGTGGATATCATTACATCAACATTACATAATAGATGGGGATACATACATAAGGCATACAATGCCACACGAATACAACATCACAATACAAAAGAGCATCATCCGACTACGGATGAATCACAAACAGAAACTCAACCGACATCCACCCTGCTAGCCCAGGCTGCCGACCTGGAACCTATCCCCTAATCGAAGAAGCAGAAGAAGAACTCAACGCAAGCAAGCATCGCTCTCGCGTCATGATCATCGCATAACCTGTACCTGCAACTGTTGTTGTAGTAATCTGTGAGCCATGAGGACTCAGCAATCCCATTACCATGGGTATCAAGACTAGCAAAGCTTAAAGGGAAAGGAAGGGGTAAAGTGGTGAGGTTGCAGTAGCGGCTAAGAAAATATGGTGGCTAACATACGCAAATAAGAGCGAGAAGAGAGCAAGCGGAACGGTCGCCAACTAGCAATGACCAAGAAGTGATCCTGAACTCCTACTTACGTCAAACATAACACAGAAACCGTGTTCACTTCCCGGACTCCGCCGAGAAGAGACCATCACGGCTACACACGCGGTTGATGCGTTATAATTCGAATCTGGTGTCAAGTTATCTACAACCGGACATTAACAAATTCCCATCTGCCTATAACCGCAGGCACGGCTTTCGAAAGATTATACCCTGCAGGGGTGTACAAACTTAGCCCATGACAAGCTCTCGTGATCAACGAAGGAATAGACCTTCTCCCAGGAAGACCCGATCAGACTCGGAATCCCGGTTTACAAGACATTTCGACAATGGTAAAACAAGACCAGCAAAGCCACCCGATGCGCCGACAAATCCCGATAGGAGCTGCACATATCTCGTTCTCAGGGCAGCACCGGATGAGCCATCCTACGAGTAAAACCAAACCTCGAGTTTCCCCGAGGGGGCCCCGCAGTCTAATCAGTTCGGACCAACACTTAGACAAGCACTGGCCCGGGGGGGCTAAAATAAAGATGACCCTTGGGTTGGCCGACCCAAGGGAAAGGGATAGGTGGTGGTGAGGCAAATGGTAAAACCAAGGTTGGGCCTTGCTGGAGGAGTTTTATTCAAAGCGAACTGTCGAGGGGGTCCCATAAATCACCCGACCGCGTAAGGAACGCAAAATCCGGGAACATAACACCGGTATGACGGAAACTAGGGCGGCAAGAGTGGAACAAAACACCAGGCAAAAGGCCGAGCCTTCCACCCTTTACCAAATATATAGATGCATTAATAATATAAGAGATATTGTGATATCCCAACCAAAATCCTGTCCACCCTGGAGAAATCTTCAACTTCACCTGCAACTAGCAACGCTATAAGAGGGCTAAGCAAAGCGATAACATAGCCAAACAACAGTTTGCATAGGAAAGGTGTCAAAGGTTAGAGGTTCATGGCAATTTGGGATGGCTTGATAAACATGTAATAGGTAGCGCAGCATAGCGATAGAACGAAGCAACTAGCATAGCAATGATAGTAATGAGATCCAGGGTAGCGGTCATCTTCCCAGAAATCCCGCTAGGAAGAAGAACGAGTCCATGAAGAAGACGAACGGACGTAGTCGAACCAAGCGTAGACGAACGAATCCTCACGATCGCAACGAAACAGGAACTATCGAAAAGAAGCACACAACATAGTAAACACACCACACATGAACAAGGCATGATGCACAACAAGCATGATGCATGACACGGCTACATGAAGCTACTCATGGCAAGAGATGATGCAAACAAGAGCAACACATCAAGGCAAATTTAAATGAGGCCGAGAAC
This sequence comes from Triticum dicoccoides, assembly GCF_002162155.2. Taxonomy (NCBI): domain Eukaryota; kingdom Viridiplantae; phylum Streptophyta; class Magnoliopsida; order Poales; family Poaceae; genus Triticum; species Triticum dicoccoides. The sequence continues at coordinate 236,240,987 of NC_041393.1, forward strand.
AACATATAACAATTCCGGTAAGTCCTCATATGCATATTTCGAAATTGGTCCAGATGTGAATAAACCTTATGTTCAAGTTGTCAAACAGCAAGTTTAAGATGCACAAAGATGATCTACACGAGATTCTAGTCAAGTTACATATAAAGTTCATTTAGTTCGGAGCTACGGCTTAGAAGATATGAGCAAAACAAGTTAAATATGGTATTGATGCAAAATGCATACAAACATCAAGAAAACACCTCAAAACAAGGATGCAACATGATAATATGAAACTACATGCAATTCTAAGCAAGTTTCATATAGAGCACACTCAAAACGGAGCAACGGTTCAACACACACACATGAAACAAGTTTAAAGGACAAGCTGTCCAAAACAGCAACTAGGCATATTGCAAGCATCAAAACAATATACTATAGCACCCCAACATGAGAACAAAAGGCATGGACATGATGTACAGGTAGAGCATTACAAAACATGAACACTGAGCTATCTCTAGAAATCACTAGAACATGCTCAAACACACATGGTAAGATTGCAAGTTATAACAATTTCAGACTTTGCAGAAAATAACATCACGATGCAATGTTCAGAGCTATCAAACAACATGTTACAGAAACTTATAATGGCAAACAAAGGCATGACATGAATCTACTAAATGCATAGATCAAAAGTCTCTTACTGACCATAAGCCAAAAAGGATCAGAAAATATGATGGCACCCACGTAAACATAGCAAGTTATAATACAGATTCATACATGGCAGAAACATAATTATGAAGGCATGTAGATGAGCTTGTGCAACTCACTACAGAGAAATACATGGCATGTAAAGGCAACCAACAGTAAGAAGGAATGTTTGTGAAGCTAAGCATGGCAAGAGCAAGGTCATAGGATGCATGGAATACTAGCAAAAATCATGGTAACAACTGAACTTAATGTTAACAGGCTGACAGCAACATTATCAAGCAACTTTGGAGCAAGATAATAACAAGTTACAGCAAGCTATAAATGCAACAAGGGGCATGGATGGATAGAGCATGACATGTAGAACAAAACATATTTAGTGGACATCTCCAAATTATGCATTGAATGATTAGTAGCAACATGTTTACATAGCATCGCGAAATAACAGATTCAGCCTAGTAAAACAGTAACAGCATGAACAGTACTTAACAAGCTCGATTCACTCACCACAAGTCATTTCATGACAAGATAAGCATAACATCATCAAGAAGACATGTTTGTGTAACAAACCAAGTCAAGAACAAGTCCATAGCATGCAAGGATCAACTATAGCAAGCTTGGCCAAATTGAATAACATGTAAACAATCTGCCAGGAAACATTTTAAAGCAAAAGTAGAGCACGAAAATGACATGCTAGACTACTCCATAATTACAAGCAAGGGCCTGAATGGATAGACAATAACCTATTGTTCAAAACACCCTTACTGAAGTATCTCTAAATATGCATGGATCTCTCTATAACATCATGTTTACATGGCATGAAAATAACAGCAGAACAGGGACTAAAATCAGCAACATCATGATGCCTAGTTTGCATGCTTGTGCTAGTCACCACATTGATCACAAAAATACATGGTAAGCACCTCTGTAAAGAAGCCATAGCATAGTTTAAAACAAATGAAGACATCAACCTCATAGGATGCACACATCAATCATGGCAAAAATGACAAAAGAGCTCGTTCTGACAACAGACAGCAGTAAACATCATGAAGCACTCTTACAACGATGATTCAGGCATCTAGATGACCTCAAATGAGTATGATGCAATAGAATGAAATGATGTACTCGTCGAGGCGAACAATTTGACATATTACACGCACGAAACGGAGCTACGGATGTAGAGATACGACATGTCGAACATGGCATGCAAATTACAAAAATCCTGGGACAATGGAATTTTACCTCCGGGAAAATTCAACCCGGGACGGGACGGTTTCGGGACGGAGAGATCCGGGCGGGGGAAGGCGTGTTTGGATCGGGGACCGGTGGACCTGGTCCCGGTTGACCAGATCCGGCGAGGACGACGGCGGGGCGGCTCCGGCGAGCGGCGCGGAAGCCGAGGCGGGCGCCGGCAGGGAGCAGCGGGGCGCCGCGGCTCCTGGCGACGGCGGCCAGGGCCGGCGCGGAAGGCGGGACGGCGCGGCACCGCGGGGAGCAGCGACCGGCGCCCCGGC
>NC_041393.1:236243489-236250628 GCF_002162155.2 Triticum dicoccoides
GCGGGTCCCGGATGGGCTCGGGCGGGCCGCGACGCGGAGGGACGACGGCGGGGCCACGTGGCGCACTGCGATTGGCTGGGGGAGCGGGGCGGACGTGTCCGGCGCTGGGCGGACGCGTCCGGCGGCGGCGAGGGGAAATTAGGGTTTCGGGGGGATTTTCATCCGCGAATTTGGACGGGGAGGGCATATAAATAGTTTCTGGGAGCTAGCAGAGTCCAAATGAGGAGCGGTTTTCGGCCACGCGATCATGATCGAACGACCGAGAGCATGGAGGGGGGTTAGATGGGTTTTGGGCCACTTTTGAAGGGGTGCTGGGCTACAAAGAGAGAGGGGCTTTTGCGGTTACCCGGTTAACCGTTGGAGTATCAAACGACCTCCAAATGGCACGAAACTTGACAGGCGGTCTACCGGTGCTATACCAAGGCCGCTTGGCAAAACTCGGGCCATTCCGAGAAAGTTTAATACCCGCACACGAAGAGAGGCAAGAAGGGGACGCCGGATGACATAGTAGTGCCGGATTGCAAAACGGACAACGGGGAAAAGGCTCAGATGCATGAGACGAGCACGTATGCAAAATGAAATGCACATGATGACATGATAAAATGCAACACGCAAGCAAATGACATGGCAACGACGGCGAATAACTGGCAGACACCTGGCGCAACGAATCCGGGGTGTTACAACACTCCTCCACTAACAAGAGATCTCGTCCCGAGATCTTAGGACTGAGACGGAAGGGAAAAAGGGATGAGGTGAAACAAGAACTCAAGAGAAGAAGCAAGGAATCGAGAGCACTCGAGAAGAAGAGAGGAACGACGAGAATCGAAAGTTCACGGAATCAGGTAGACTATGTAACCACTCCGGTTAGAACGAGATAAGAAACAAATAAGACTGAAAGGATTTAGGCAGCACTCCGGTTGAACCAGGAAAGAATAGAACATGAACTTGAGAGGATGGAATGATACTTGACGAGATGGACAATGCAATGCCTCCGGAAGAATTGAAAGAATTAAATGAAAAGAACTTAGAAGGAAGGATTGACTGGAGTTGTTGACAAAATCAACAACGAAAGAATAAGCTTGTTGTGGACTTATGGAAAACATCTCAAAATTATGAGGTGATCACCGACCGCAAACGGAAATGATTGGATAGCTTAGAAGAACGAACAAATGCAAAACTCCACTTCAAAAGAATACGGAGAATTAATTGCACTTCAAGACGGGAGAAGAGAAGATACTTGAACTCCTCCAACAAGAATCTTGATGAACACTTGAAGAGTGAATTAAATCATGAAGAACCACCATGAAGAACTCCGATAACAAAAGGATGATGAAATAGAATGAAGGGTGAAAGAATATGATGAGCCTTGCGATGATTTAGATGGAGGTTCCGACAAAATGACCGAGGAAATTTGAACTCTGGAAAAGAAAAGATGAAGACACTTGGAACTAGAATTTATTCATCAAGAACAAACTCCGAAGGAAAGGATTATCACTTGGGTGAAATAAGAATAAGATTTATTGTATGCTTATCCTTCATCAAATTAAATTGATGACAAGCAATGGATTTTGCATACTACCTATTCTTGTTGAAAAGGATTGAGAAGTGACATATCACAACCTTGAGAAGGTCTTCATGAACCACCGGCAGGATTGAAAAGATCGAATGAATTAATATGATAATCAGGAAAAAGAATCTGAAAGAACCACCGTTGGAAATGAAAAGGAACGGACAAAAGAGAAAGAATCGCCGGGAAGAATTAGAAAAAACCAATATTCTTGAGGGGATTAGATGCAAGAGAACGGGAAGAACTCGAGCTGATTAACGAATACTTGAACGAAGCACCGGGATAATTGGGTAACGGTAGCTGAAATGATGAGGACGAAGAATTCTTCTAGAACGATGACCCCCGATGAAAAGAAACAGGAAAACAACTTCTAAAATACTCCGGATGGGTAAGAAAGAATATCTGACAAACGGAATAATTCGAGCGGATAATATGAAGCTAGAACCACGAGTCTTCGAGAGAACGGACAAAATGTAGAGGAAAAAAACTCTTCTTCGGTCTTCAAATGACGACAAGAAACACCACCAAAATTACTGAGATACTCTGGGAGAATGGAACGCAGAGAGGTTGAGGCAACAATGAAAATGATTTGAAATCGATCTTGGAAAGGCATCTGACTGATGAAATTCATTCTTACGACAGACTTCGAAAAGAATTAGGAATAACTCCGGGGAAATTAGAAGAGTCAGGTAAGATCCTGGGAAAAGACCTGTGGGTTAGGGCCCACTGAAGAGAAAACACCGTTGGAAAGGATTGTTGAAGAGATAGATGATGCACCGGAAAGATTGAAATATTTGAATGAGGTGACAACCTCGAATTAATTCGAACACAGACGAATCTCCTGAGATGTCTTGAACACTCCGGAAGGATAAACTGGCGATAGGCGAACGAGCAAGGATAACACTTGATCCGAGGGAAAGAATATGATCAACACCGAATACTTGAATTGGGTCCACTGGAAAAAGAAAGGGATGAAGAAAGACGAACAAGACGAGAATTCACCAGTTGAAATAATTTACGGAAGACTGAAGAGGCTCCACACGAATGAAATAGATGGTCGAGAGAGAGTCGGCTCTGGGAAGAAGAGGGTGGGAGGGCGGGAAAACAAAGGCAACTTGGAAGGGGAAATCGACGAATATCTTGAAGAGAAAACACCGGTTGAAATCATTGAGGAAAGAAAGCAAAGACTTCGCATGAGTAGGATGGATACTCAATTATGAACTCCGGTTTCCAGAAGAAGAAGGGGAGGGCGGGTGGGAAAAGAAAAAAACTGAGGAATAACTCAAAGATGAAGAGGGACGAATCAACTTGACGAGAAATGCACCGGATGCAAAGAGCTGAGGAACAACGATCAGAAAACCAACTGCGTGATCCTAAAGAAAATTTGAAAGGGAAGAGAAGTAATTCAAAACACCTACGTCACGATTCCTTACCCGAACGACGAAGGGGCTGAGGAGTAAAAAGAATTCCTACTCTCCGATATAACTAGACTCAAAAAACAGTTTTCTTCTAGACTCAACAACGACCAAACTACACGATCAATCAAGGGGGCTCCTAGGGTCGGTCGAGGCTCTGATACCAACTTGTCACGCCCAATATGCGACCCTATCCAAAAGGAACTCGAAGGTCCCACCAAGGATAGACCCGCATATTGAAACGCTTTTGCAAGGTGGATATCATTACATCAACATTACATAATAGATGGGGATACATACATAAGGCATACAATGCCACACAAATACAACATCACAATACAAAAGAGCATCATCCGACTACGGATGAAACACAAACAGAAACTCAAACGACATCCACCCTGCTAGCCCAGGCTGCCGACCTGGAACCTATCCCCTGATCGAAGAAGCAGAAGAAGAACTCAACGCAAGCAAGCATCGCTCTCGCGTCATGATCATCGCATAACTTGTACCTGCAACTGTTGTTGTAGTAATCTGTGAGCCACGAGGACTCAGCAATCCCATTACCATGGGTATCAAGACTAGCAAAGCTTAAAGGGAAAGGAAGGGGTAAAGTGGTGAGGTTGCAGTAGCGGCTAAGCAAATATGGTGGCTAACATACGCAAATAAGAGCGAGAAGAGAGCAAGCGGAACGGTCGCCAACTAGCAATGACCAAGAAGTGATCCTGAACTCCTACTTACGTCAAACATAACACAGAAACCGTGTTCACTTCCCGGACTCCGCCGAGAAGAGACCATCACGGCTACACACGCGGTTGATGCGTTTTAATTCGGATCTGGTGTCAAGTTATCTACAACCGGACATTAACAAATTCCCATCTGCCTATAACCACAGGCACGGCTTTCGAAAGATTATACCCTGCAGGGGTGTCCCAACTTAGGCCATGACAAGCTCTCGCGATCAACGAAGGAATAGACCTTCTCCCAGGAAGACCCGATCAGACTCGGAATCCCGGTTTACAAGACATTTCGACAATGGTAAAACAAGACCAGCAAAGCCACCCGATGCGCCGACAAATCCCGATAGGAGCTGCACATATCTCATTCTCAGGGCAACACTGGATGAGACATCCTACGAGTAAAACCAAACCTCGAGTTTCCCCGAGGGGGCCCCACAGTCTACTCGGTTCGGACCAACACTTAGACAAGCACTGGCCCGGGGGGGCTAAAATAAAGATGACCCTTGGGTTGGCCGACCCAAGGGAAAGGGATAGGTGGTGGTGAGGCAAATGGTAAAACCAAGGTTGGGCCTTGCTGGAGGAGTTTTATTCAAAGCGAACTGTCGAGGGGGTCCCATAAATCACCCGACCACGTAAGGAACGCAAAATCCGGGAACATAACACCGGTATGACGGAAACTAGGGCGGCAAGAGTGGAACAAAACACCAGGCAAAAGGCTGAGCCTTCCACCCTTTACCAAATATATAGATGCATTAATAATATAAGAGATATTATGATATCCCAACCAAAATCCTGTCCACCCTGGAGAAATCTTCAACTTCACCTGCAACTAGCAACGCTATAAGAGGGTTGAGCAAAGCGATAACATAGCCAAACAACGGTTTGCATAGGAAAGGTGTCAAAGGTTAGAGGTTCATGGCAATTTGGGATGGCTTGATAAACAGGTAATAGGTAGCGCAGCATAGCGATAGAACGAAGCAACTAGCATAGCAATGATAGTAATGAGATCCAGGGTAGCGGTCATCTTGCCTGAAATCCTGCTAGGAAGAAGAACGAGTCCATGAAGAAGACGAACGGACGTAGTCGAACCAAGTGTAGACGAACGAATCCTCACGATCGCAACGAAACAGGAACTATCGAAAAGAAGCACACAACATAGTAAACACACCACACATGAACAAGTCATGATGCACAACAGGCATGATGCACAACAAGCATGATGCATGACACGGCTACATGAAGCTACTCATGGCAAGAGATGATGCAAACTAGAGCAACACATCAAGGCAAGTTTGAATGAGGCCGGGAACAACATATAACAATTCCGGTAAGTCCTCATATGCACATTTCGAAATTGGTCCAGATCTGAATAAACCTTATGTTCAAGTTGTTAAACAGCAAGTTTAAGATGCACAAAGATGATCTACACGAGATTCTAGTCAAGTTACATATAAAGTTCATTTAGTTCGGAGCTACGGCTTAGAAGATATGAGCAAAACAAGTTAAACATGGCATTGATGCAAAATGCATACAAACATCAAGCAAACACCTCAAAACAAGGATGCAACATGATAATATGAAACTACATGCAATTCTAAGCAAGTTCCATATAGAGCACACTCAAAATGGAGCAACAGTTCAACACACACATATGAAACAAGTTTAAAGGACAAGCTGTCCAAAACAGCAACTAGGCATCTTGCAAGCACCAAAACAACATGCTACAGCACCCCAACATGAAAACAAAAGACATGGGCATGATGTACAGGTAAAGCACAACAAAACATGAACACTAAGCTATATCTAGAAATCACTAGAACATGCTCAAACACACATGGTAAGATTGCAAGTTATAACAATTTCAGACTTTGCAGAAAATAACATCACGATGCAATGTTCAGAGCTATCAACCAACATGTTACAGAAACTTATAATGGCAAACAAAGGCATGGCATGAATCTACTAAATGCATAGATCAAAAGTCCCTTACTGACCATACGCCAAAAAGGATCAAAAAATATGATGGCACCCACGTAAACATAGCAAGTTATAATACAGATTCATACATGGCAGAAACATAATTATGAAGGCATGTAGATGAGCTTGTGCAACTCACTACAGAGAAATACATGGCATGGCAAGGCAACCAACAGTAAGAAGGCATGTTTGTGAAGCTAAGCATGGCAATAGCAAGGTCATAGGATGCATGGAACACTAGCAAAAATCATGGTAACAACTGAACTTAATGTTAACAGGCTGACAGCAACATTATCAAGCAACTTTGGAGCAAGATAATAACAAGCTACAGCAAGCTATAAATGCAACCAGGGGCATGGATGGATAGAGCATGACATGTAGAACAAAACATAATTAGTGGACATCTCGAGATTATGCATTGAATGATTAGTAGCAACATGTTTACATAGCATCGCGAAATAACAGATTCAGCCTAGCAAAACAGTAACAGCATGAACACTACTTAACAAGCTCGATTCACTCACCACAAGTCATTTCATGATAAGATAAGCATAGAATCATCAAGAAGACATGTTTGCGTAACAAACCAAGTCAAGAACAAGTCCATAGCATGCAAGGATCAACTATAGCAAGCTTGACCAAATTGAATAACATGTAAACAATCTGCCAGGAAACATTTTGAAGCAAAAGTAGAGCACGAAAATGACATGCTAGACTACTCCATAATTACAAGCAAGGGCATGAATGGATAGACAATAACCTATTGTTCAAAACACCCTTACTGACATATCTCTAAATATGCATGGATCTCTCTGTAACATCATGTTTACATGGCATGAAAATAACAGCAGAACAGGGACTAAAATCAGCAACATCACGATGCCTAGTTTGCATGCTTGTGCTAGTCACCACATTGATCACAAAAATACATGGTAAGCACCTCTGTAAAGAAGCCATAACATAGTTCAAAACACATGAAGACATCAAGCTCATAGGATGCACACATCAATTATGGCAAAAATGATAAAAGAGCTCGTTCTGACAACAGACAACAGAAAACATCATGAAGCACTCTTACAACGATTATTCAGGCATCTAGATGACCTCAAATGAATATGATGCAATAGAATGAAATGATGTACTTGTCGAGGCAAACAATTTGACATATTACATGCACGAAACGGAGCTACGGATGCAGAGATACGGCATTGTCGAACATGGCATGAAAATTACAAAAATCCTGGGACTGTGGAATTTTACCTCCGGGAAAAGTTAACCCGGGACGGGACGGTTCCGGGACGGAGAGATCCGGGCGGGGGAAGGCGTGTTTGGATCGGGGACCGGTGGACCTGGTTCTGGTTGACCAGATCCGGCGAGGACGACGGCGGGGCGGCTCCGGCGAGCGGCGCGGAAGCCGAGGCGGGCGCGGCAGGGAGCAGCGGG
>NC_041393.1:236250895-236268833 GCF_002162155.2 Triticum dicoccoides
GGCGGCACGCGGGCCCCGGATGGGCTCGGGCGGGCCGCGGCGCGGAGGGACGGCGGCGGGGCCACGTGGCGCACTGCGATTGGCTGGGGGAGCGGGGAGGACGTGTCCGCGCTGGGCGGACGCGTCCGGCGACGGCGAGGGGAAATTAGGGTTTCGGGGGGATTTTCATCCGCGAATTTGGACGGGGAGGGCATATAAATAGTTTCTGGGAGCTAGGAGAGTCCAAATAAGGAGCGGTTTTCAGCCACGCGATCGTGATCGAACAACCGAGAGCATGGAGGGGAGTTAGATGGGTTTTGGGCCACTTTGGAAGGGGTGCTGGGCTGCAAAGAGAGAGGGACTTTTGCGGTTACCCGGTTAACCGTTGGAGTATCAAACGACCTCCAAATGGCACGAAACTTGACAGGCGGTCTACCGGTGCTATACCAAGGCCGCTTGGCAAAACTCGGGCCATTCTGAGAAAGTTTAATACCCGCACACGAAGAGAGGCAAGAAGGGGATGCCGGATGACATAGGAGTGCCGGATTGCAAAACAGACAACGGGGAAAAGGCTCGGATGCATGAGACGAGCACGTATGCAAAATGAAATGCACATGATAACATGATAAAATGCAACACACAAGCAAATGACATGGCAACAACGGCGAATAACTGGCGGATACCTAGCGCAACGAATCTGGGGCGTTACAAAACATGCCCTGACCAAGCCACAGGGAGGATGAGTTGGCAGGACCGCCTAAGCAGTCGGAGGTCAAGGTGGAGCACTAGAGGAGATGTAGCACGGCGAGGAGATGCGCCGCATCGAAAATCCATTAGTGATGGTGATGAGGGAGCGAGGAGGACATAGCTGGCAGAGCCGTCGCAGGGATGGAGGAAGGTGATACGTCTCCAAAGTATCTATAATTTATGATTATTCCTTGCTATTATATTATCTGTTTTGGATGTTTAATGGGCTTTATTATACACTTTTATATTATTTGTGGGACTAACCTATTAACCGGAGGCCCAATCCAAATTGCTGTTTTTTTTGCCTATTTCAGTGTTTCGCAGAAAAGGAATATCAAACGGAGTCCAAACGGAATTAAACCTTCGGGAGAGTTATTTTTGGAACAAACGTGATCTAGAGGACTTGGAGTGGATGTCCAGAAAGAAGCGAGGAGGCCACGAGCCAGGGAGGCACGCCTGCCCCCCTGGCGTGCCCCCACCCTCGTGGGCCCCTCGCAGCTCCGCCGACCTACTTCTTCCTCCTATATATACCCATATACCCCGAAAACATCCATGAGCACCATAGATCGGGAGTTCCGCTGCCGCAAGGCTCTGTAGCCACCAAAAACCAATCGGGACCCTGTTCCGGCACCCTGCCGGAGGGGGGATCCCTCACCTGTGGCCATCTTCATCATCCCGGTGCTCTCCATGATGAGGAGGGAGTAGTTCACCCTCGGGGCTCAGTGTATGTACCAGTAGCTATGTGTTTGATCTCTCTCTCTCTCATGTTCTTGAGGTGGTACGATCTTGATGTATCGCGAGCTTTGCTATTATAGTTGGATCTTATGATGTTTCTCCCCCTTTGCTCTCTTGTAATGGATTGAGTTTTTCCTTTGAAGTTATCTTATCAGATTGAGTCTTTAAGGATTTGAGAACACTTAATGTATGTCTTGCATGTGCTTATCTGCGGTGACAATGGGATATTCACATGATCCACTTGATGTATGTTTTGGTGATCAACTTGCGGGTTCACCTTGTGAACTTATGCATAGGGGTTGGAACATGTTTTTGTCTTGACTCTCCGGTAGAAACTTTGGGGCACTCTTTGAAGTTCTTTGTGTTGGTTGAATAGATGAATCTGAGATTGTGTGATGCATATCGTATAGTCATACCCACGGATACTTGAGGTGACATTGGAGTATCTAGGTGACATTAGGGTTTTGGTTGATTTGTGTCTTAAGGTGTTATTCTAGTACAAACTCTATGATAGATCGAAAGGAAAGAATAGCTTCGTGTTATTTTACTATGGACTCTTGAATAGATCAATCAAAAAGGATAACTTTGAGGTGGTTTCGTACCCTACAATAATCTCCTCGTTCGTTCTCCGCTATAGTGACTTTGGAGTGACTCTTTGTTGCATGTCGAGGGATTGTTATATGATCCAATTATGTTATTATTATTGAGAGAACTTGCACTAGTGAAAGTATGAACCCTAAGCCTTGTTTCCTAGCATTTCAATACCGTTTACGCTCACTTTTACCACTTGTTACCTTGCTGTTTTTATATTTTAAAATTACAAATACTCATATCTACCATCCATATTGCACTTGTATCACCATCTCTTTGCCGAACTAGTGCACCTATACAATTTACCATTGTATTGGGTGTGTTGGGGACACAAGAGACTCTTTGTTATTTGGTTGCAGGGTTATTTGAGAGATACCATCTTCATCCTACGCCTCCCACGGATTGATAAACCTTAAGGCCATTCACTTGAGGGAAATTTGCTACTGTCCTACAAACCTCTGCACTTGGAGGCCCAACAACGTCTATAAGGAGAAGGTTGCGTAGTAGACATCAGAAAGCCACCATGGGAGCTGCTGGAGGACGTGGCCAGAAGAGCCTTCGTGTGTCGCTGCCACAGATCTGTGATGCTAGAGATGGAGCGTGCTCCACCGCACAAGGGAGTCGGTAGCTGGACAAGGACACGCCACCAATCTCTTGCGCACCGCAACGTCGAGATGGGAGCTGAGGGGACTTGCGCGCTATGGGAGCGAGACCCGGCCACCGCCACCACAACACGTGATTCGGCCGAAGGTGGCCTGGTAGCGGGGAGGGGAGGGGCCAGAGACGTGGGGCGTGATGGCGGCGTGAGGTGAGATGCTGCCCTTGTCGCCTAGGGTTAGGTGAGACGGGGGCGGGAGTGTTTCGAGCACATAATACAAACTTGTTGTAGCAATTTTAGGATTGATGCTTGTCAACTTGTTATTCTGACACTCAAATAGATGGTGACCATATATTTTAAATGAATAAACTTGACGGGTAATTCGTGCCAACATGTTGGTCACACAAGGAATTTATAGGCTAACTTGTTAAACTATTGGTGTAATATATATTTCAAATAAAAGCCCTCGTGTCCCCCATGCCATCCTCCCCAGCGAGACTGGTTCCCTAGTCGTCGTCGACCACATGACCCCCCCTCCTTCATCTCCTCTCATCATGCCGCCACCTGAGGGGCATCATCAAGTCCTGAGCATGCACTAGTGAAGGTGGCGGAAAGGCTCCTCTCTCAATCGAGGCTTGCGGGATGGTATGTCCGGTCGTATGAGGGCGAAGATGGTTGGCGGCGCATAGCGATAGGGCACGCACGGGTGACAGTGGCATAGATGTAGCTGCATGGTGCTGTCCAACAACAGTGGATGCAGTATTGTCGCATGGGCGCAGGTGGTGCGGTCCGCGCGCAAGTCTTGGCTTGCAACATATCTGGGTGGTGCGGCTGGCGGCGCCTCATCGGGCTCGTGCTGGCCAACCTATCCTTGTCCTCAGGGTGGGTGGTGTCCCGGCTGGGCTTGGACCAGGTGGGTTGGGCATTGTCCGACAGGTGGCATGGTGCTTCTCTTTGTGGGCATGGTCGCTTCTGGTTGGCGTGGGAGGGAGGAGTTGCCTTATGTCTGGGGCTGAATCTCATCTTGTGTGCCCAAGTACTGTTGGAATTTATGTTTATCTTTAACTTGTAATCTCAACAGCATATCTTCTCTCCCTCTCTCTCGTAGCTATCTCAACCTCTGTTGTAACGACCGTATCGTTGGCGATCGGTTCAACTTGTAAGCCACGGCAGGGCTTCTGCCTCATATCAATATAAACCATCGCGGCTCCCTTACGAGGGAGAAGGAACGCTTCCCAATCTAACATGGTCATCAGAGCCACCTCTTCCTAATACATCTAGCTACAACAAAACCACAAACCACAACCACCGCCGCCGTCGCCATGTCTTCCTTGTCGTCCGCCTCCCTCAACCTCGGGGCACCGCCGACGGAGAAGCTCGCGAGAGGAAACTTCATCCTCTGGAAGGCACAAGTCCTACCAGCACTGCGAGGCGTGCAGGTGACTGGTCTACTGGACAACAGCGATGCAGCTCCGCCCAAAACGGCGGAGATCACGCAGGCGGACAAAACCACGGCCATGGCGCCGAACCCGCTGTATGCGGCCTGGATCACCAAAGATCAACAGGTGCTCTCATATCTGCTAAATTCCATGACCCCAGAAATACTTGCGCAGGTCATCGGAAAGGAGTCCACCTTCGAGGTGTGGACAGCGGTGACAACCATCTTCGCCTCCCAATCGCAATCTCGGATCACAAATCTGAGAATTGCGATCACCAACACCAAGAAGGGCACCATGTCTAGCTCCGCCTTCATGGCCAAGATGAAGAGTCTTGGCGACGAGCTAGCAGCCGCCGGTCGTCCCGTCTCTGACCCGGAGATGGTGGACTACATCTTGGCGGGGCTAGACCGCGACTACGACCCTGTGGTTGCGGCGATCGGCGCCATCAAGAACACGATCACTGCTGAAGATCTGTTTGCCCAAATCTCCGCCTTTGACCAGAGAATGGAGATGTTGGGCGATGCTTCTCCTGGTGGTTTCCACACCTCTGCAAACGCCGCCTACAGAGGCCGCGGCAAAGCCCGTGGGAGACCCTACCGTGGGCGAGGCACAAGGGGGCGCGGCCGTGGAGATCGGCAGCCTTCTCCTGCTCGCGGCGGGAACAGCTACAGAGGATGCCAGCGCCAGAATCAACTGCAACAGGCGCGTGATCAGCAGCAGCGCGACAACCCCGAGTGCCAGATATGCCTCAAGTATCATCCGGGGGGGCGCGGCTCTGCTGGTGGCGCTATGAAGATGGAGAACCAGAGGAAAAGGCGGCGCATGCAGCCACCTACGGCGTAGATACCAACTGGTATGCCGACACGGGAGCCACAAATCATATCACAGGAGAACTTGATCAGCTGACAATGCGGGAGAAGTACAACGGAGGCGGTCAAATCCACACGGCAAGCAGTTCTGGTATGGCAATAACACATATTGGTAGTTCAATTGTTAAAAACCCCATCAAAAACTTGCATCTAAAAAATATTCTCCATGTTCCTGAAGCAGCAAAAAGCCTTCTTTCTGTTCATCGATTCACTTGTGATAATCATGTTCTCATAGAGTTTCATCCCTATTTCTTCTTGGTTAAGGATCTGGCCACACGGAGAATCATTCTTAGAGGACGGTGTGTGGGAGGCCTCTACCCACTCATATCATCATCATCATCAGCATCAAATAAACAAGCGTACCTTGTCGTCAAGCCATCTTCAGCAAAGTGGCACAGTCGCTTGGGTCATCCGTCCTCAGTAATAGTTAAACATGTCCTTAGCAAGAATAAGCTCCTCTATGAGCCTAGTGTTGAGTCAGTTTGCGATCCGTGTCAACAAGCAAAAAGTCGTCAATTACCTTACCCTATCTCTACCAGTGTATCCACTGCACCTTTGCAACTCATATTTTCAGATGTCTGGGGACCAGCCCCCACTTCTGTTGGTAGATTTTCCTACTATGTAAGTTTTATTGATGACTATAGTAAATTTACTTGGATTTACTTATTAAAGAAGAGATCCGATGTATTCCAAGTTTTCATCAATTTCCAAAACCTTGTTGAACGCAAACTGAGCTCTAAAATTATTGCTATGCAAACAGACTGGGGAGGTGAGTATGAGAAACTCAACTCATTCTTCCAAAAACTTGGCATTTCCCATCATGTTTCTTGCCCTCACGCTCACCAGCAAAATGGGTTTGCTGAAAGAAAGCATCGTCACATTGTCGATGTAGGGCTTGCATTGCTAGCAAATGCATCCATGCCACTTAAGTTTTGGGATGAAGCTTTCTTAACTGCTACATACCTTATCAACTTGCTCCCTAGTAAGGTCATCAAGCTTGAAACACCCATCACATGACTCCTTGGTATAACACCAGACTACACATCCCTTCGCATCTTTGGTTGTGCATGTTGGCCGAATCTTCGGTCCTACAATACACGTAAACTTGCTTTTCGTTCGAAGAGGTGTGTGTTCTTAGGGTATAGTCCCATGCACAAAGGAGTCAAGTGCTTGGATGTTCCTACAGGAAGAATCTATATATCTAGAGATGTTGTATTCGATGAGTCCATCTTTCCATTTGCATCTCTACATCCTAACGCTGGTGCACTTCTTCGAAAAGAAATTCTTCTCCTTCCTGAACATCTTCGCAGTTTTGATCAAGGGGGAGACAATTGCATGTTGGAAATATGCCCTAGAGGCAATAATAAAAGTGTTATTATTATATTTCTTTATTCATGATAATAGTCTTTTATTCATGCTATAACTGTATTATCCGGAAATCGTAATACACGTGTGAATACATAGACCACAATATGTCCCTAGTGAGCCTCTAGTTGACTAGCTCGTTGTGATCAACAGATAGTCATGGTTTCCTGGCTATGGACATTGGATGTCGTTGATAACGGGATCACATCATTAGGAGAATGATGTGATGGACAAGACCCAATCCTAAGCCTGGCACAAAGATCGTGTAGTTCGTATGCTAAAGCTTTTCTAATGTCAAGTATCTTTTCCTTAGACCATGAGATTGTGCAACTCCCGGATACCGTAGGAATGCTTTGGGTGTACCAAACGTCACAACGTAACTGGGTGGCTATAAAGGTGCATTACAGGTATCTCCGAAAGTGTCTGTTGGGTTGGCACGAATCGAGACTGGGATTTGTCACTCCGTGTAAACGGAGAGGTATCTCTGGGCCCACTCGGTAGGACATCATCATAATGTGCACAATGTGACCAAGGGGTTTATCACGGGATGATGTGTTACGGAACGAGTAAAGAGACTTGCCGGTAACGAGATTGAACAAGGTATCGGTATACCGACGATCGAATCTCGGGCAAGTAAAATACCGCTAGACAAAGGGAATTGTATACGGGATCGATTGAGTCCTTGACATCGTGGTTCATCCGATGAGATCATCGTGGAACATGTGGGAGCCAACATGGGTATCCAGATCCCGCTGTTGGTTATTGACCGGAGAACGTCTCGGTCATGTCTGCATGTCTCCCGAACCCGTAGGGTCTACACACTTAAGGTTCGATGACGCTAGGGTTATAAAGGAAGCTTGTATGTGGTTACCGAATGTTGTTCGGAGTCCCGGATGAGATCCCGGACGTCACAAGGAGTTACGGAATGGTCCGGAGGTAAAGATTTATATATAGGAAGTCCTGTTTCGGCCATCGGGACAAGTTTCGGGGTCATCGGTATTGTACCGGGACCACCGGAAGGGTCCCGGGGGCCCACCGGGTGGGGCCACCTGCCCCGGGGGGCCACATGGGCTGTAGGGGGTGCGCCTTGGCCTACATGGGCCAAGGGCACCAGCCCCAAGAGGCCCATGCGCCTAGGGAACCCTAGAGGGAAGAGTCCTCAAGGGGGAAGGCACCTCCGAGGTGCCTTGGGGAGGATGGACTCCTCCCCCCCTCTTAGCCGCACCCCTTTCTTGGAGGAAGGGGCAAGGCTGCGCCTCCCCCCTCTCCCTTGCCCCTATATATAGTGGAGGGGAGGGAGGGCATCCATACCTGAGCCCTTGGCGCCTCCCTCCCTCCCGTGACACCTCCTCCTCTCCCGTAGGTGCTTGGCGAAGCCCTGCAGGATTGCCACGCTCCTCCATCACCACCACGCCATTGTGCTGCTGCTGGATGGAGTCTTCCTCAACCTCTCCCTCTCTCCTTGCTGGATCAAGGCGTGGGAGACATCGTCGAGCTGTACGTGTGTTGAACGCGGAGGTGCTGTCCGTTCGGCACTAGATCATCGGTGATTTGAATCACGGCGAGTACGACTCCATCAACCCCGTTCACTTGAACACTTCCGCTTAGCGATCTACAAGGGTATGTAGATGCACTCTCCTTCTACTCGTAGCTGGTTTCTCCATAGATAGATCTTGGTGACGCGTAGGAAAATTTTGAATTTCTGCTACGTTCCCTAACAGTGGCATCATGAGCTAGGTCTATTGCGTAGATTCTTTGCACGAGTAGAACACAAAGTAGTTGTGGGCGTTGATGTTGTTCAATATGCTTACCGTTACTAGTCCAATCTTGTTTCGACGGTATTGTGGGATGAAGCGGCCCGGACCGACCTTACACGTACTCTTACGTGAGACAGGTTCCACCGATTGACATGCACTTGGTGCATAAGGTGGCTAGCGGGTGCCAGTCTCTCCCACTTTAGTCGGAACGGATTCGATGAAAAGGGTCCTTATGAAGGGTAAATAGCAATTGGCATATCACGTTGTGGTTTTGCGTAGGTAAGAAACGTTCTTGCTAGAAACCCATAGCAGCCACGTAAAACATGCAAACAACAATTAGAGGACGTCTAACTTGTTTTTGCAGGGTATGTCATGTGATGTGATATGGCCAAAAGGATGTGATGAATGATATATATGTGATGTATGAGATTGATCATGTTCTTGTAATAGGATTCACGACTTGCATGTCGATGAGTATGACAACCGGCAGGAGCCATAGGAGTTGTCTTTATTTATTGTATGACCTGCGTGTCATTGAAGAACGCCATGTAAACTACTTTACTTTATTGCTAAACGCGTTAGTCATAGAAGTAGAAGTAGTCGTTGGCGTGACAACTTCATGAAGACACGATGATAGAGATCATGATGATGGAGATCATGGTGTCATGCCGGTGACGATAATGATCATGGAGCCCCGAAGATGGAGATCAATGGAGCTATATGATATTGGCCATATCATGTCACTACTATATAATTGCATGTGATGTTTATTATGTTTATGCATCTTGTTTACTTAGGACGACGGT
This sequence comes from Triticum dicoccoides, assembly GCF_002162155.2. NCBI lineage: Eukaryota > Viridiplantae > Streptophyta > Magnoliopsida > Poales > Poaceae > Triticum > Triticum dicoccoides. The sequence goes on from NC_041393.1 coordinate 236,259,782, forward strand.
AGTAAATAAGATGATCCCTTACAAACTTTCAAGAAGTGTTCTCCCCTAACTGTGCACCGTTGCTACAGTTCGTCGCTTCTAAGCACCACGTGATGATCGGGTGTGATGGATTCTTACGTTCACATACAACGGGTGTAAGACAGTTTTACACAGCGAAAACACTTAGGGTTAACTTGACGAGCCTAGCATGTGCAGACATGGCCTCGGAACACGGAGACCGAAAGGTCGAACATGAGTCGTATAGTAGATACGATCAACATGAAGATGTTCACCGATGATAACTAGTCCGTCTCACGTGATGATCGGACACGGGCTAGTTGACTCGGATCATGTAATCACTTAGATGACTAGAGGGATGTCTATCTGAGTGGGAGTTCATAAGATGAACTTAATTATCTTGAACATAGTAAAAAGACCTTTTGCAAATTATGTCGTAAGCTCGCGCTTTAGTTCTACTGTTTTAGATATGTTCCTAGAGAAAATATAGTTGAAAGTTGAAAGTAGCAATTATGCGGACAGTAGAAAGCTTATGTCCTTAATGCACCGCTTAGTGTGCTGAACCCCAAACGTCGTTTGTGGATGTTGCGAACATCGGACATACACGTTTTGATAACTACGTGATAGTTCAGTTAAATGGTTTAAGTAGAGGCACCAAAGACGTTTTTCGAAACATCGCGGAACATATGAGATGTTTCGAGGGCTGAAATTGGGATTTCAGGCTCGTGCCCATGTCAAGAGGTATAAGACCTCCGACGATTTTCTTAGCCTGCAAACTAAGGGAGAAAAGCTCAATCGTTGAGCTTGTGCTCAGATTGTCTGAGTACAACAATCACTTGAATCGAGTGGGAGTTGATCTTCCAGATGAGATAGTGATGTTTCCCCAAAGTCATTGCCACCAAGCTGCTAGAGCTTCGTGATGAACTATAACATATCAACGATAGAGATGATGATCCTTGAGGTATTCGCGTTGTTTGACATCGCGAAAGTAGAAATCAAGAAGGAGCATCAATTGTTGATGGTTGATGAAACCACTAGTTTCAAGAAGGGCAAGGGAAAGAAGGGATACTTCATGAAACGGCAAATCAGCTGCTGCACCAATGAAGAAACCCGAGGTTGAACCCAAACCCGAGACTAAGTGCTTCTGTAATAAGGGTAACAACCACTGGAGCAAGATTACCCTAGATACTTGGTAGATGAGAAGGCTGGCAAGGTCGATAGAAGTATATTGGATATACATTACGTTAATGTGTACTTTACTAGTACTCCTAGTAGCACCAGGGTATTAGATACCGGTTCGGTTGCTAAGTGTTAGTAACTCGAAATAAAAGCTACGGAATAAAACGGAGACTAGCTAAAGGTGAGCTGACGATATGTGTTGGAAGTGTTTCCAAGTTTGATGTGATCTAACATCGCACGCTCCCTCTACCATCAAGATTAGTATTAAACCTGAATAAGTGCTCTTGCACCTAAAGGAATGGTTTATTGAATTTTGATCGTAGGGATACACATTTTCATGCCAAAAGATATAAGATAGTAATGATAGTACCACTTACTTGTGGCACTGCCATGTAAGTCATAATGGTATAAAACGCATGAAGAAGCTCCATGTTGATGGATCTTTGGACTCACTCGTTTTAGAAAAGTTTAAGACATGCGAACCATGTCTATTGGTGTATACGCATGAAGAAACTCCATGCAGATGGATCGTTTGGACTCACTTGATTTTGAATCACTTGAGATATGCAAATCATACCACATGGGCAAGATGACTGAAAAGCCTCGTTTTCAGTAAGATGGAACAAGATAGCAACTTGTTGGAAGTAACACATTTTGATGTGTGCAGTCCAATGAGTGCTGAGGCATGCAGTGAATATCGTTATGTTCTTACTTCACAGATGATTCGAGTAGATGTTGAGAATATTTACTTGATGAAACACAAGTCTGAATGGTTCAAATAATTTCAGAGTGAAGTAGAAGATCATTGTGACAAGAGGATAAAATGTCTATGATATGATCATAGAGATGAATATCTGAGTTACGAGTTTTGGCACACAATTAAGACATTGTGGAAATTGTTTCGCAATTAATACCGCCTGGAACACCATAGTGTGATGGTGTGTCCGAACATCATAGTTGCACCCTATTGGATATGGTGCGTACCATGATGTCTCTTATCGAATTACCACTATCGTTCATGGGTTAGGCATTAGAGACAACCACATTCACTTTAAATAGGGCACCACGTAATTCCGTTGAGATGACACCGTATGAATTATGGTTTAGAGAAACCTAAGTTGTCGTTTCTTAAAGGTTTGGGGCTGCGACGCTTATGTGGAAAAGTTTCAGGATTGATAAGCTCGAACCCAAATCGGATAAAATGCATCTTCATAGGACACCCAAAACAGTTGGGTATACCTCCTGTCTCAGATCCGAAAGCAATATGAATTGTTTCTAGAATCGGGTCCTTTCTCGAGGAAAGGTTTCTCTCGAAAGAGTTGAGTGGGAGGATGGTGGAGACTTGATATGGTTATTGAACCATCACTTCAACCAGTGTGTATCAGGGCACAGGAAGTTGTTCATGTGGCACCTACACCAATTGAAGTAGAAGCTTATGATAATGATCATGAAGTTTCGGATCAAGTCACTGCCGTACCTCGTAGGGTGACAAGGATACGTACTACTTCAGAGTGGTACAGTAATCCTGTCTTGAAGGTCATGTTGCTAGACAACAATGAACCTACGAGCTATGGAGAAGCGACGGTGGGCCCAAATTCCAACAAATGGTTAGAAGCCATGAAATCCGAGATAGGATCCATGTATCAGAACAAAGCATGGACTTTGGTGGACTTGCCCGATGATCGGCAAGCCATTGAGATAAATGGATCTTTAAGAAGAAGACGAACGTGGACGGTAATGTCACCGTCCATGAAGCTCGACTTGTGGCGAAGAGTTTTTTCACAAGTTCAAGGAGTTGACTACGATGAGATTTTCTCATCCGTAGCGATGCTTAAAGTCCGTCGGATTCATGTTAGCATTAGCTGTATTTATGAAATCTGGCAGATGGATATCAAAACGAGTTTCCTTACCAGTTTTCGTGAGGAAAGGTTGTATGTAATACAATCAGAAAGTTTTTGTCGATCCTAAGGATGCTAAAAGGTATGCTAGCTCCAGCGATCCTTCTAAGGACTGGAGTGAGCATCTCGGAGTTGGAATGTATGCTTTGATGATGATCAAAGATTTTGGGTTTGTACAAAGTTTATGAGAAACTTATATTTCCAAAGAAGTAAGTGGGAGCACTATAGAATTTCTGATGAATACATGTTGATCAGAAATGATGTAGAATTTCTGGAAAGCATATAGGGTTATTTTGAAAGTGTTTTTCAATGGAAAGCCTGGATTAAGCTGCTTGAGCATTGAGCATCAAGATCTATAAGGATAGATCAAAATGCTTAATGGTACTTTCAAATGAGCACATACCTTGACATGATCTTGAAGGTGTTCAAGATGGACCAGTCAAAGAAGGAGTTCTTGCCTGAGTTGTAAGGTACGAAGTTAAGACTTAAAGCTCGACCACGGCAGAATAGAGAGAAAGGACGAAGGTCGTCCCCTATGCTTGAGACGTAGGCTCTTCAGTATGCTATGCTGTGTACTGCACCTGAAGTGTGCCTTGCCATGAGTCAGTCAAGGGGTACAAGAGTGATCCATGAATGGATCACAGGACAGCGGTCAAAGTTATCCTTAGTAACTAGTGGACTAAGGAATTTTCTCGATTATGGAGGTGGTAAAAGAGTTCGTCGTAAAGGGTTACGTCGATGCAAGCTTAACACCTATCCGGATAGCTCTGAGTAGAGATACCGGATACGTATAATGGAGCAACAATTTAGAATAGCTCCAAGTAGAACAGTTATTTGGAATAGCTCCAAATAGAACGTGGGAGCTACATCTAGGAGATGACATAGAGATTTGTAAAGCACACATGGATCTGAAAGGTTCAGACCCGTTGACTAAAACCTCTCTCACAAGCAGAACATGACCAAACCCCAGATCTCATTGAGTCTTGATCACATGATATGTGAACTAGTTTAGTGACACTAGTAAAATCTTTGGATGTTGGTCACATGGTGATGTGACCTGTCAGTGTTAATCACATGGTGATGTGAACTAGATTATTGACTCTAGTGCAAGTGGGAGACTGTTGGAAATATGCCCTAGAGGCAATAATAAAAGTGTTATTATTATATTTCTTTGTTCATGATAATAGTCTTTTATTCATGCTATAACTGTATTATCCGGAAATCGTAATACACGTGTGAATACATAGACCACAATATGTCCCTAGTGAGCCTCTAGTTGACTAGCTCGTTGTGATCAACAGATAGTCATGGTTTCCTGGCTATGGACATTGGATGTCGTTGATAACGGGATCACATCATTAGGAGAATGATGTGATGGACAAGACCCAATCCTAAGCCTGGCACAAAGATCGTGTAGTTCGTATGCTAAAGCTTTTCTAATGTCAAGTATCTTTTCCTTAGACCATGAGATTGTGCAACTCCCGGATACCGTAGGAATGCTTTGGGTGTACCAAACGTCACAACGTAACTGGGTGGCTATAAAGGTGCATTACAGGTATCTCCGAAAGTGTCTGTTGGGTTGGCACGAATCGAGACTGGGATTTGTCACTCCGTGTAAACGGAGAGGTATCTCTGGGCCCACTCGGTAGGACATCATCATAATGTGCGCAATGTGACCAAGGGGTTGATCACGAGATGATGTGTTACGGAACGAGTAAAGAGACTTGCCGGTAACGAGATTGAACAAGGTATCGGTATACCGACGATCGAATCTCGGGCAAGTAAAATACCGCTAGACAAAGGGAATTGTATACGGGATCGATTGAGTCCTTGACATCGTGGTTCATCCGATGAGATCATCGTGGAACATGTGGGAGCCAACATGGGTATCCAGATCCCGCTGTTGGTTATTAACCGGAGAACGTCTCGGTCATGTCTGCATGTCTCCCGAACCCGTAGGGTCTACACACTTAAGGTTCGATGACGCTAGGGTTATAAAGGAAGCTTGTATGTGGTTACCGAATGTTGTTCGGAGTCCCGTATGAGATCCCGGACGTCACGAGGAGTTCCGGAATGGTCCGGAGGTAAAGATTTATATATAGGAAGTCCTGTTTCGGCCATCGGGACAAGTTTCGGGGTCATCGGTATTGTACCGGGACCACCGGAAGGGTCCCGGGGGCCCACCGGGTGGGGCCACCTGCCCCGGGGGGCCACATGGGCTGTAGGGGGTGCACCTTGGCCTACATGGGCCAAGGGCACCAGCCCCAAGAGGCCCATGCGCTTAGGGAACCCTAGAGGGAAGAGTCCTCAAGGGGGAAGGCACCTCCGAGGTGCCTTGGGGAGGATGGACTCCTCCCCCCCTCTTAGCCGCACCCCTTTCTTGGAGGAAGGGGCAAGGCTGCGCCTCCCCCCTCTCCCTTGCCCCTATATATAGTGGAGGGGAGGGAGGGCATCCATACCTGAGCCCTTGGCGCCTCCCTCCCTCCCGTGACACCTCCTCCTCTCCCGTAGGTGCTTGGCGAAGCCCTGCAGGATTGCCACGCTCCTCCATCACCACCACGCCGTTGTGCTCCTGCTGGATGGAGTCTTCCTCAACCTCTCCCTCTCTCCTTGCTGGATCAAGGCGTGGGAGACATCGTCGAGCTGTACGTGTGTTGAACGCGGAGGTGCTGTCCGTTCGGCACTAGATCATCGGTGATTTGAATCACGGCGAGTACGACTCCATCAACCCCGTTCACTTGAACGCTTCCGCTTAGCGATCTACAAGGGTATGTAGATGCACTCTCCTTCTACTCGTAGCTGGTTTCTTCATAGATAGATCTTGGTGACGCGTAGGAAAATTTTGAATTTCTGCTACGTTCCCCAACATTGCACTAACCAAAATGATGATAATATTGCTAGCACCAGTTCTGCTCTTGTTCCTGTGCAGGTCGGCAATGGAAACGGTGCTCAAAACGGTGCTCAGAATGATCAAAACGGGTTATTTCATGTGCTGCAAGAAGACGAAAACGGCGCTGAAAATGGAGCTGATCCGGCTGCGCCAGCAACTCCTGTGCAGCAGTTGGCCTCGGATCGCGGGACAGAATCATCCTCGGATCACGGGCGCGGCAGGCACGGACGCGCTCCCTCGATCAGCCAGCCCGGAGTCGCCACGTCGCCAGCCAGCGGGACCGTATCCTCCTCGTGCTCCACACCACGGTCCCGCGCTCCAGGCAGCCACCCCCGAGCCGCCACATCATCTGCAGGCGGGGCCGCATCCCCTTTGGGCTCCACGTCGCTGTCTCCCTGCATGCATGAGCCAGGCGAGGCGGGATCCTCTGCATCTGACGACTCTGTGGACACCAGGATGACTGGTGGAGACGGGGCCACACCTGGCTCGTCTGGATCTCCTGTGGCAACGCCAGCGGGGTCTCCTGGATCTTCTGCGGCAGACCCTCCTATGCAGCGTGTATAGCCAGCAACTTCTACACGAGTCATGACACGTCTACAGAAAGGTATAAAGAATCCAAAAATACGTACTGATGGTACTATACGATATGGTATGTTGTGTATCTCAGGTGAATCAACAACGTTGAATGAGGCACTTGATGATCCAAGGTGGAAGAAAGCCATGGATGAAGAATACTCTGCACTCATGAAAAATAAAACCTGGCATCTTGTGCCAGATCAGAGAGGTAAAAATATTATTGACTGCAAATGGGTGTACAGAGTTAAAAAAAGGGCAGATGGAACTGTTGACAGGTATAAGGCACGGTTGGTTGCAAAGGGTTTTAAACAGCGCTATGGTATTGACTATGAAGATACTTTTAGTCCTGTTGTAAAAGCTGCTACGATAAGACTTGTTCTAGCTATTGATGTGTCCAGGGGATGGAGTCTGCGTCAGCTGGATGTACAGAACGCGTTCTTGCACGGTGTTCTGGAAGAGGAAGTCTACATGAGACAACCACCTGGGTATGTGAGTAAGAAAACACCACATTATGTATGCAGACTTGACAAGTCGCTTTATGGGTTAAAACAGGCACCTAGAGCATGGTATTCTAGGTTGAGCACTCAATTGAGATGTCTTGGTTTCTTTGCATCAAGAGCTGATACATCTCTGTTCATTTACAACAAGGCAAAAGTGGTCATTTTTGTGCTTATCTATGTTGATGCCATTATTGTGGCAAGTTCATCACAAGATGCTACTAATGCTCTTCTACATGACTTGAGCTCAGAGTTTGCCTTGAAGGATCTGGAAGATCTACACTTCTTTCTAGGTATTGAGGTTAAGAAGACTCAGGATGGCATAGTTTTGAATCAAGAGAAGTATGCCAATGAGCTTCTGGTGCGCATGGGCATGAAGAGCTGTAAACCTGCGCTTACTCCATTGTCCTCTTCAGAAAGACTCTCAGCTTATGAAGGTGAGCCTCTTCAAGAGACAGAAAGTACAAGGTACAGAAGCACTGTTGGAGCATTACAATACTTGACACTTACACGTCCAGATATCTCATTTGCTGTTAACAAAGTCTGTCAGTATCTGCATGCTCCTACCACTGCACACTGGTCAGCCGTCAAGAGGATTGTGAGATATGTAAAGCACACTGTGAGCTTGGGCCTTAATTTCAGACGTTCTAATTCTACACTTGTGAGTGCATTTTCTGATGCTGATTGGGCAGGTTGTAGTGATGACAGAAAATCAACTGGAGGCTTTGCAGTCTTCTTTGGGTCCAATCTCATCTCTTGGTGTGCAAGAAAACAGGCAACAGTATCAAGGTTAAGTACAGAGGCTGAGTATAAATCTTTGGCCAATGCCACTGCAGAGATTATTTGGTTGGAGTCACTACTTGAGGAACTGGGAGTTAAGTTAAATCGTATCTCGTGTCTGTGGTGTGACAACTTGGGTGCAACATATTTATCTGCAAATCCTGTCTTCCATGCCAGAACAAAACATATTGAAATTGACTTTCACTTTGTACGTGAAAGAGTTGCAGACAAGAAACTTGAGATACGGTTCATCCCTTCCAAAGATCAAGTAGCTGATGGGTTTACCAAGGCACTGCCTACAAAACCATTTGAAGAATTCAAGAGGAATCTGAATCTAGGATAGTTGAGATTAAGGGAGGGTGTTGGAATTTATGTTTATCTTTAACTTGTAATCTCAACAGCATATCTTCTCTCCCTCTCTCTCGTAGCTATCTCAACCTCTGCTGTAACGACCGTATCGTTGGCGATCGGTTCAACTTGTAAGCCACGGCAGGGCTTCTGCCTCATATCAATATAAACCATCGCGGCTCCCTTACGAGGGAGTAGGAACGCTTCCCAATCTAACAAGTACTTCTTCGGCCGGCGGACGTGTCAGTGGCTTTGGCCTCCCTTCGTCCTTCTACCGTGGTGGGGACTCGTGGTTTGGGAGGGACCAAGGTGCTTACTTCCCTTCCTGGTTGGTGGCATCAGCGCGTTATGGTGCCGGTGAGGGGTTCGACATATGTTGCTAGGGCGGCGGCCTTGGATGCCGGGCTAGCCGGTTGGCTCTCCGAGGGGATCCATCGTGGTGGTGGCGGCTATGCATCTTGGTCGTGTGCACAGCAAGGGGTTTGGCCCTGGTTTGTTCCCTTCACGGTGAATTGGCGGGCTCCAGGTTCAGGTGGGCTGGACATCGTCGCAGCGATGACCTAGGTGCCTCGTGGTGCTGTGTGTGAGTTTCGAGGAAAGCTTTGCAGCGGTGACCTAGGTGCCTCGTGGTGGTGTAGTTGAGTTTCAAAGAAAGCTTCACGGATTGGCGCGGGCGCCGCAGTACTGCTTTCCTCTTGAGGACGTCATCGTGAATTTCATACCAATCACATAGCTGGGGGCGCGGGCGACACTTTGGAGCGTTACCCTCTTAGGGCGTTGTTGTGGAGCTTAGGCGTCGTCCGTCAGGCCATGGTGGTTTGTTGAGGTCGTCCTTTGCTCTTGTTTGGCAGCATCTTCGTGTCGTTTTTGTGTCTTTGTGCATGTTC
>NC_041393.1:236269192-236274962 GCF_002162155.2 Triticum dicoccoides
ATGAACAGTAAATTCAAAAAAATGTAAAAAAAACAGAAAGTTCTGAATTTTTTTGTAGATGTTCGAGTTAGTGTCGCAAGCATGCTTGAAGAATTTCATTTGAAACTGAGTGTTTTGTCGGTGAAAACAACAAAATTGGGATGGCATTTTGGGGTGACATTTGGTCTTCAATTTTGTTTTATTTTTGCACATGCCAAAATGCTTAACCTTTGTGCCTCAAAATTTGCAGGTAGCATTTTGATGTCACTAAGATCACATAAAATTTTATCCTGATTTTTCTGACATTTGAAAAGATATTTTTGGGCACGGGGCTAAATTGAATTTCGGTGTTGTTCGGTCATTCTTTGATGTAGTTTGTAAAAAGGCTTCCTCACCGCACCTTCCTTTTCAAAATAAGTGTCTCAACTTTATGCTAACTTTAGTATAAAATTATATTAAATTTGAAACACTTATTTTAAGATGGAGGAAATATTTTATATCATTTAATCATGTAATGTGGGTTTTGTTTTATATATAAAGCAGGACGGAAACCTAGTTCAAATTGCTCGTTGTATCAGCCCTGGCTATCTAAACAATCTATCCACGAAAATACAATCAATATAGCTCTGTCGTGGTTAAGCATCTGCCACCAACACATGGCGTTTGCGTACCAGATTTTAATTAGAACAAGAAGAACATAACCACATTTTTTCAGGATATTACTACAAACCATCACTTCCACATGAAGAAACACAAGTCTCAACTTTCCATCTACTTGTCTGGGGTAAAACAAGAGTAAGTCATCCGAACGAATCCTCTTACCACGTGAGTAGATATAGATCATCTAAAGCATCGTGTCGTTGTGTGGGAACTTGCAGAGTTATGTAAACAAACATGAAGGATAGAAGAAAGGGAGAGGATAAAAGAGCGTGTGCTTGTCCAAAAATCAGAAGATGGATGAGAAGACAGCAGAGACGACGGCCGCCGCCACGACGCCATAACCGAGCCCCGTCGGAACCTTGAAGCCGTCGGCGGTGTCTCTCGCTGGCGCGGCAGTGGACGGAGTAACTGCAGGGGAGAACAACACTTCGAGTTAGCATATATTCAGCTAACAAGGGGACTCCATATGATAACTACTACTACCTTCGTCCCAAAATATAAAATGTTTTTGCAAGTTACACTAGTTTATAAACCGTCTTACATTATGGGACGGAGATAGTAGTAAATTTCACAACAATACAGACAGTAACTGGACATGCCACTTTTACTATCTTTGAACATTTCGCAGAACTAGCTGTTGAGGGGACTCCTATGATATACAATAACTAGCAAATTTCACAAAATAAAGACAGAGACAACTCGCTTTTACCATATTTCGACATCATGTTCAAGAACATGTTTCACAGAACTAAATGTTTTAGCCAACTCCGTTTCTGTATCAAATTGTCTACAAGCTGCAGTTCTCTGAAATAGGTTCTTAAATTTGCAGTTACTAATCAATCATAATTGTGAAATCGAGGCAAAGGATTCAGAAAACTTACTCTTGGAAGCATTTGCGAAGAGAGCGTAGTCTGGCGAGCTCGGGGTCAGGTGCAGCAGGTCTAGCAGGGGAGAGCGTCATCAGCAATTAGAATGTGTTAGAAAATAACCACTGTCAAACTTGACTATCAACAATTATCTTTTATTTTTTTTGAAAAGAAGAATGACCCCGGCCTCTGCATCTGGGACATGCATGCTGTCATTTTATTGATTAGTTTAGTTTAGTTGTGATATGAGAATGAACACTCCTTTTTTTTGCGGGGGAGAATTAACACTCCTGGTTCAGTATCAATAAAATATTTGAAGTGAAACATATAAGAAAAGAAAGGCAAGTAACTTTAGGCACTCTGACTCACTGAGAATTGATTTTTTTAAGGGAAATTCAGTGCTTAGAAACAAGGTAATTGCAGACAATTAGGAACATCAGAGGTTTTTTTTTCAGAATCAAATACGAGAGTTTGTGGGTTTTTTTTTTTTTGAGAATCAATATGAGAGTGTGTGTGTGCGCGCGCGTGCGCAAAATGGGCTCAATCTTGTACGCGAGTCGATGACCTGACCACCTGTAGCTAGGCCCAACATGCAGCTGGCCTGCTTTCTCCGCGTACAAAGATTATATTGTGTGCTCGGCCTAACACAGCACTTACGCATGGCTATGAGCTGCGATTTTGGTGCAAACGCAGGGTTTTACAAATGTAGGAATAGAAAACGCGCAAAATATAATCGAAAAGCAGGTGCGAAACAAAGGGTTGAAAACCACAAAAGTTCTATAGACTTGCATGTTTGATTCACATGAATAGCAAAACACAGGAATTCCACCATACATGATTAAATCAAAGTCAAACCAGACCGGTATAAATTCTAAAAAGAGATCCAAGTGAATTGTGAGATCAAATAAAAATTTCCTTCACTCCATTCCTCTGAACCAAAGGAATGAATAGTGCTTGCAAAGCTTTTATTTTTCTATTCTTGCGCTTTTCCTTTACTTTTCCTATGAATCAAACAAGCCTTAAAACGGTGCCATATCCCCATTTCATCACGATTGACTTCCTGACGCCAAGGGTCTCTACTTGTTTCAAAAACCATCGAATACAAGAGAGACACACTCATGCACGTGCTCATGTAGACCATAATATAGTGCATGTTTACACAAAACATTAACTGAAGATTTAGTTAGTTGAGATTGACGAAATCACAACTATTGTCTTGTTATTGACAAATACACCGAGTAAGTACGTATTTCACCAACCACTAAAAAAAAGGCGCTTATGAAGGAAAAAATTAATATTATGAAATTAGAAAATATCTAAGAGCTCTACCTTCCAACGCTATACGCTAATAATGGACGCTAATCATACGCTAACTAAACGGTTTATGTGCCACGTGCCGAAAAAAGAAATGAAGGAAGCATCTGACGCGTCTTTTTGACGGCTCCAACTGCAATCGATTGGCACATCGATAGGAAAGCAATCCTGGTGCCTACCCAAGCGCCCCGCGTTCGAGTTGCCCTAAGAAGTTATACGTAAACTTGAGGTTTGATCTATGGTGAGCTAGGATACAACGACCTTCACACTAACCACTCTATAAGTATCAACACACGAAAAGTGTGTAACAGAAATGTTTGTTTTTTTTTCAAGAAAAGAGGGGAACGTCCTCGGCCTCTGCGTCTAGTGTGTAGCAAAACTGTAGAATACTATCTTCTTCCCTTTTCCAAGTTTTTTTTCCTGCTTGTTTTTACTTCCTTTTCTTTGCGAGGGCTCTTTTTACTTTCATATAAGAACCCAACTAATTAATCAAGTTAATGCCGAGTACTGTATATTGTGAGTGATGAGATCTCGAGATTCAAACGCATGAACAGCAGAACTAACGAGGCAAACAAATAAACTAATCAAACACGGAGGGGTCAATCGGAGCTAGGTGCCGTGTGACTAGCTGAGCAAGGTACTCACTGATGCAGAGGGAAACGTTGGCGTTGGGGAGCTTGCAGGCGGCGGGCTGGGCCAGGAGGCGGTCGAAGCGGAGGCCGAGCTGCTGCACGCCGTGGCTGCCGCTGTGCACCTGCTGGATGATGGAGCAGAGGCACTCGGGCCGCGACTTCTGCGTGTCCGCCGTGTCCTCGCAGCACTTGGCCGACGGCGTGTCCTCGTGCCCCGTCACGTAGTCCATGCAGTCTGACAGCTTCTGCAGGTCCTCCTGGCACTTGGTCTGCAGCGCGTCCTGCGCCACCGTCGTCGACGCCGCCATCGACACGGCGAGCAGCACCGCCGCCAGCTGACACCACCGCGCCATCTCTCGGTCGATCGCCGGCTGGCTAGGTTAGATCCCTTCTTTCGTTTGGCTCCGCTTCGGTCTGTGCTCGGTTCTGAGCTGCTCTGCTTCTTGCTGGCTAGCTGTTGACGAGGAGGAGGAGGAGGAGGAGGAGAAGGCATGGTGTGGCCGGCCGGCGTTTATAGATAGCCATGATAGGAGACGTCGCAAGGGCATTCAAGTGGGCGGTGAAGGTTAGATGTGTTTGCATTTAAGACGGGAGTGGCAGGGGGCAGGGCTGGTCATTACAGTTCTTGTGATGGTACGTACTCCTACCATACGTGGCCTGGCTTTGCTTTGGCTACGTATATACATACCCTGACAGGTCTCTCATGCTGAAAACTAGAGCTCTCGTTTTGTAAAATTAGAGCAAAAGCGAACCACATTTTAGCATCATGTGTACTGCTGCTCCGTTCGCTCCATATTAATTGACGCTATTTTAGTACAACAATAGACATTATAGCTGGATAAGATACCACTTCATCTTCATTCAAGAACTTATAAAAATATTGAGCTGTAACAAAATAGTGTATGTTATTATTGAGCGATAATGATAAATGGAACTCGGGATTCATGGAGCCTGAATTTTTAAACAATTCAATAATCATACTTCTGTATTTCTCAAAATCAAGAAAATGAACCCTAAATGGTGTGAATGGTCAATGCTTGATCAAATCACTTTCACTCTGGGGGTGTTGCTGGATGTAGACTGGCAGCACAACTTCAAATCCTTTTATGAATCAGTCAGGGTCAAGATCTCATGCAAGGATCACACTAAGATTTCAACAGAGAGGCTTTTTGGCATCAGAGGTAAAATCTACAGACTGTTGTTTGAAGTTGAGCCAACTGACAGTGATGAAGCTATAGCTGCAACCAACCCTTCAATGGATACCAATACTTCTGTGGAAACAATGTCCAAAGATAGTGCCTCAAATGATGGGAGATCCCAGCATGGATCCAGGACTGGCTCTGATTCTGGCTCCCTTACTGGTACTGGTAACTCTAGCCACAGAACTCAAGTCACAGGGCAACAACACTCCCATGAGGCCTCCACCCCAACCTCCATGCTGAGGAACCAGCTGCCTGAATCTCAGTACCTACCCAGGATACAAGCTCTTGAACAATTGCTCAATTCAGAGCAAGGTGACTCTGTGGGATTCAACCTGTTGAGGGAAATGGAACTGGTGGGGGAAGATGAGATTGAGACTGATGATGATGAGAATGAAGTTTTGTATGCCACCATTGAAAATAATCAACTTGGAGAGCAATATGAGATTGATTTCCCTGCCATGAACACTGCTGCTGACACCAAGAAGTGGGGCCATGTCCAAGCTGCCAGGACAAGTTCAAGGATTGCTGGTGACAAGAGGACCATCATGGAGAAAACCCAGCAGCTCAAGGAAGTCCAGAACTCGGAGGTCCAGAAACCACATGGTAAGAATCAAAACTCTTTTAACATGTTTTATGATCCTGCTTTTCTCTCAGTTGCCACTAGCATTGGTGTAGAGGTTGATCCAAGACAAGAAACTAGTGTTTCCTCCTCACACACTATGGTGGAACTGAGCAAAAGTCAGACCATGACTGAAGGTCATGTGTCTGAACTTGCAATATTGACCTCTGACCCACCATCAAGTCCTACACTACTAGGGAAAAGCTTATACACAGAAAGTTACTAGTAGCGAGGGTTAAAAACTCACGCTACTGCTATTTACCAGTAGCGCAGGTTTGTAAACCTCGCTACTACTAAGTTGATAGCAGTAGCGCGGGTTTTTAACCCTCGCTACTACTAAGCAGTCTCTATCGTGCCCCCCGGGACATGCCATAGTAGTAGCGCGGGTTTTTAACCCTCGCTACTACTAAGTTTGATAGCAATAGTGTTGGTTTTTAGCCCTCGCTACTACTAAGTGGTGCCATAGTAGTAGCGAGGGGTAAAAACCCGCGCTACTAC
>NC_041393.1:236275304-236285734 GCF_002162155.2 Triticum dicoccoides
CGCCTTTTCAGTTTAAAAAAAATAAAAGAAAATTAAGAAAATGTCAAAAAAAAAGTTCCCATGTGATATGTGGTCTAGTTGTTGGGAAAATTTGCAAATATGAATTTCGACTTTATTTGCAAAATCTCTCAAGAATTTGTAAAAATGGGCATAACTTTTGCATACTAACTCGGATGAAAAAGTTTTTTATATGAAAAATCATCTACTCAAAAAGTTACATCCAAATTTAACTGGGGGAACCCCGTTAAACATTTTTAAAATCCTCAAAAACCAAACAGAAAAAAGTTACGGGGCTTTTAAGATCTGGAGGGAAAAAATCATCAAATTTTATTTTTTTTATTTTTTGTTAAATCTGGTCAAACTAATTATTCAAGAATATTAGTGTTACTAAACAATTATTTTAGTTTTTTTGAATTTTGGTCAAATCTGGTCAAATTGTGCTCAAACTAATTATTCAAGAAATATTAGTGTTACTAATTTTTTAGAACAATAGTTTCAAACTCAAACAGTGAAATGTGTGACTTCATGCTCAAGCTAAATTCCTAAGGTTAACAGGATTGACATCTTACTATTGTCAGGAAAACAACAAGTGCAGACTTGGAAACGAGGGAGAATAGAACCGGGAAGTTAAGCATGCTCAGGCTGAGTAGTGAGAGGATGGGTGACCGTCCGGGAAGTTAGATTATTTGGAATGATGAGGGATGATTAGAGATTAAATTGAGCAGTGATGAGGGGTGATTAGAGATTTGAGGTTTAAATAATTCAGAAATTTGAAAATTAGGGGGAAAATCGATTTTTTTCGAAAAAATTCAAAAAAAAAACCCAGAGATTAGAGATTAGTAGTAGCGCGGGTTTTACCCGCGCTACTACTAACAGACATAGTAGTAGCGCGGGTGGCACCCGCGCTACTGCTATACGTTAGCTGTAGCGCCTTATTAGTAGTGCCGGCCCCCGCGCTACTAATAGGCCCAAAACCCGCGCTGCTGCTAGGCTTTTCCCTAGTAATGCTAATGAGGGTCTCTGGTCACTAGTTAGGAAGAATAGGCGGGGCAAGCACCCCAGGACAGAAGTGATTAAATGAATGCCCTATTCTGGAATGTTAGGGGTATTTCAGCTGCAGGCAGAAAACCTCTCATTATAGACACTTTAGCCAAAACCCATGCCAATATCATAGGTTTTCAGGAAACCAAGAAGGAGGAGTTCTCCCCTTCCTATCTTAAATCTTTAATTGGACACAGAGATTTTGCCTGGCATCACCTCGCTGCCACATGCACTGCTGGGGGCATCCTGGTGGGAGTGGAGCAAGATGTCTTTGAGGTGATCTCCTGGTCACATTTAAATTTTTCTGTCAGTTGTGAGCTAAGACACAAAGCCCTAGGTCATGTATTTAGGGTAGTTGTAGTATATGGCTCCTCTTATGAAGAGGGCAAGGCAACCTTTATTTCTGAGCTGCACTCTTTATTTGTAGACAATCACTTGCCCACCCTAATTGGAGGGGATTTTAATCTAGTTAGGAATGCTAAAGAGAAAAGTAATGGAGTAATCAATCATAGATGGAGCAATAATTTCAATGCCTAGATTGAAATCTGGGGACTGCTGGAGATCAAGCTCTCTAGCAGAAAATTCACTTGGGCAAATAACCAAGTGGACCTCATCATGTCTACTATTGATAGACTCTTCTGTAATACTGACATGGATGCCCTTTTTCCTCTAGCTACATGTAGATCTTTACCTAGATGTGGCAGTGACCACACACCCCTCCTTTGGGACTCTGGGATTGATGTCCAACCTAGGAAAAGTAGTTATAAGATGGAAAAATGGTGGTTGCTAGAGCTGATTTTTCTGATCTTATTCTCAAAATTTGGTCTGAGCCAAACAATGCCATCTCTAGCATAGATAACTGGCAGATCAAGATTAGAAGCCTCAGGAGAGTCACTAAAGGCTGGAACTCCAATGAAGAGGCTAATCTTAGGAGATATAAGAAAATCTTAGTGGAGGAATTTGACACTTTATATGTTAAATCTGAAACCTCTGATCTTTCTGAAGGGGAGTTCAACAGAATGAAATTCATTCATACTGAACTCCAGGAAATTTGGCTTCAGGAAGAAACTAAAGCTAAACAGAGATCTAGAGATAGAGATATTAAAGAAGGAGATAGTAACACTGCATACTTCCATGCAGTGGCTAATCAAAGGAGGAGGAGAACCCTCATCCACTCTTTAGATGGCCCTGATGGGCCTGTCAATGACATTAAAGATATGCTTGGAGTAGCAGTAGACTTCTATAAAGATCTGTTCAAAAAAGAGCACAACAGTGGCTTCACACTGAGCTCTGACTTTTTCTTTGCAGAGGAATTAGTCACACTTGTAGAGAATGAGAACCTAGAATCACCTTTTACTAAAGAAGAGATAAAGAAAGCAGTCTTTGACTCCTACCCTGATGGTGCCCCTGGACTAGATGGGATTCCTTTCTTCTTCTATCAACAATTTTGGGAGGTGATTAGGATGGACCTAATAGCCATGTTTAATGATTTTCATAAGGGGGAGTTGGACATACATAGACTTAACTTTGCCATGCTTTCCCTCATCCCTAAGGAACCTGATGCAACTTCCATGAAAAAGTTTAGACCCATCAGCTTGCTTAACTGTAGTTTTAAATTTTTTACTAAGGTCCTCACCAACAGGCTAGCTAAGATCCTCCAGAGGCTGATTGCCAGTAACCAATCCGCCTTCCTCAAAGGCAGATACATTCTGGAGAGCGTGGTCATTGCCCATGAAGTAGTGCACTCAGTCCATTCTGGGGAAAAACAAGGTTTGGTTTTGAAATTGGATTATGAAAAAGCTTTTGATAAAGTAGACCTTGGTTTCCTCCTGGACCTCCTCAAAAAAGAGGCTTTGGTTATACTTGGATTAATTGGATCCAGCAGATCACCCATAATGGCTCGGTTGGGGTCAAAATTAACAATACTGAAAGTAATTTCTTTTTAGCCGGTAAAGGGCTCAGACAAGGGGATCCTATTTCCCCATTACTCTTCAACTTAGTAGTAGATGTGCCGACCAAGATGCTGTCCAAAGCAGCTAGTTGTAACTTGATTGCTGGACTATGTACTGAAGTCTGCAATGGAGGGATTATTTGTCTGTAGTATGCTGACGATACCCTTCTCTTTTTAGATAATGACCTTACCCATGCCTCCAACCTCAAAACTATCCTTACTTGTTTCGAACAGGTTTCTGGCATGAGGATCAACTACTCTAAGAGTGAGTTGATCCCAATTAACATGGAAGACTCTGATTTCATGCACTTTCTTACTACCCTAGATTGTAAAGGGGGGTCCTTCCCTATTAAATACCTTGGCAGCCCCCTCCATCATGAAAAACTTAGGAAGGAGGATATCCGACCTCTCATAGATAAAATTATGAAAAGAATTGCTGGTTGGAGAGGAAAGCTCCTCTCTTATAAAGGTAGACTCACCCTGATCCAGGCTTGCCTGGCCAGTATTCCTATCTATCTTTTATCCTTCTTTATGTTCCCTAAATGGGCCATTGAGATGATCAACTCTCAAATGGCCAACTGTTTGTGGAATGATTTTGAAGGCCATAGGAAACTTCATCTAGCCAACTGGAAGATGGTGTGTATGAAGAAAGAATTTGGAGGCTTGGGAATCCCAAACCTCCAAGATATCAACTTGTGTTTACTAGGTTCCTGGGTGAAGAGATACTATGAGAGTGAAGGAAAACCATGGAAATGATCATTGATCACAAGTACATGTCTAATAAGATTAACATTTTTGCTCCTAATCTATCCCCTAGTGCCTCCAGATTCTGGAAGGGGCTGAAAACCATTATCCAAGCACTAAAACTTGGTTATAGGTGGAAGGTTGGGTTGGGTGAAAAAGTTAGGTTTTGGGAAGACACCTGGTTTGGTACCTCCCCCTTAGCAGTGCAATTCTGGCCTATCTACTCTATTTGCAATGAACAAACCAAAAGTGTCAGGGAAGTATGGGACGGTAGGCAACTTAGGCTCACTTTTAGAAGGAATTTTGATGACAGACTCATGGAACAGTGGTATCAGTTAGTGGAGATAATTAGTAGCCTAACCCTTACCAAAGAATCTGATGCCCTTGTCTGGCAGCTAGAGAATAGGGGAGTTTACTCCACTAGCTCGCTCTACCATGTGATTAATTTTAGGGGGGTGCAACCAGTCTTCATACCCTCGGTGTGGAAGCTGAAAATTCCACCAAAAATTCATGTCTTCCTGTGGCTCCTTACCAACAACAAACTAATGACCAGTGATAACCTCAGGAAAAGACAGATTATTAAGCCACTTGAGTGTGTGTTCTGCTCTAAGGCTGAAACATGCTCACATTTGTTTTTTGATCGTGTGGTCTCTAGACAGATCTGGCCTCTGGTCTCTAATCATTTCGGGGTGGATATTGGAACTGATTTCGAATCAGTGGACAGACTCTGGATTGCTAACAAAAAACACTCTGCTCTCAACACGGCCTCCCATGGCCTTGCCGCCCACGCCTCCTCCTGCCTTCCCATCCCCGGCATCGCTCGCCGGCCACGGTGAACCGACATCGCCCAACCCTGCTACTGCACCCCATAGCTCTCCCGCCCATGCTCCTGACGCCGTCCAACCACGGCCGCGTCGCCATGTGCCCACCCATGCCATGACCACCCGTGCTCAGCGCGGCATCTTCCATCCAAACCCACGCTATGCGGACGCCAACCTAGCTGTAGCCACTCCTTCCCCCTCGCCTATACCAAAGAGCGTGCGCACCACGATTCGCAATCCCCACTGGCTAACCGCAATGCAGAAAGAGTACAGGGCGTTGATGGCGAACCAGACATGGACGCTTGTGCCGCGGCCGCCCGACGCCAACATAGTCACTGGGAAGTGGCTGTTTCGCCACAAGTTCAAGGCCGACGGGACGCTGGAACGGTACAAGGCACGTTGGGTGGTGCGCGGGTTCTCCCAGCGCCCCGGCGTGGATTTTGACGAGACCTTCTCGCCGGTCGTCAAGTCCGCCACCATCCGCGCGGTGCTCACCATTGCTACTGCTCGGGAGTGGCCAGTCCACCAAATGGACGTCAACAACGCATTCCTGCAGGGCTTCCTCACCGAGCGTGTCTACTGTCAACAACCGGCCGGCTTCATCGATGAGCGGCACCCTGATCACGTCTGCCTCCTCGACAGATCACTCTACGGGCTGCGGTAGGCGCCGAGGGCGTGGTTCGAGCGCTTCGCCGCCTTCCTCCGTGACATCGGCTTCACGACTGCACGATCCGACCCCTTGCTGTTCGTTCTTCGCCACGCCGACGAGGTCGCCTACCTTCTTCTGTATGTGGATGACAACGTGATCACCGCGTCCACGCCGGCTCTACTCCAACGCCTGCAACAACAACTTCTCGCGGAGTTCTCCATGAAGGATCTTGGGCCACTACACTACTTCCTTGGCATCAGCGTCGCCCGCGGCCCCGATGGCTTCTTCCTCTCCCAGAGCAAGTACGCCGAGGAGCTGCTGGATCGCGCCAACATGGTGGCGTGCAAACCTGTCAGCACACCCGTCGACACCCGCCACAAGCTCTCCGATGACGCGGGGGCGCCTGTGTCCGATCCTTTGGAGTACCGCAGCCAGGTGGGTGCGTTGCAGTATCTCACCATGACGCGGCCGGACCTGGCCTACGCCGTGCAACAAGCTTGCCTACACATGCATGACCCCCGTGAGCAGCACTTATCGTTGGTGAAGCGGATTCTTCGCTACGTCCGTGGGTCGTCCAAGCAAGGCCTGCATCTCCGACGCTCCACGTCACTCGACCTGGTCGCCTACTCCGACGCCGACTGGGCCGTGTGCCCGGACACACGCCGCTCTACATCAGGCTACGCGGTGTTCCTCGGCGATGCTCTCGTCTCCTGGTCGTCCAAGCGGCAGCCGACTGTGTCACGTTCGAGCGCCGAGGCTGAGTACCGCGCCGTCGCGAACGCGGTGGCTGAATGTTGCTGGCTCCGCCAGTTGCCTGGCGAGCTCCACGCTCCTCTGCACTCGGCCACCGTGGTCTTCTGCGACAACATCTCGTCGGTGTACATGGCAGCTAACCCCGTCCACCACCGCCGCACGAAGCACATCGAGTTGGACATACACTTCGTTCGCGAGAAGATGGCCCTCAGACAGTTTCGTGTGCTCCATGTACCCACAACACAACAGTTTGCGGACGTGATGACGAAGGGACTGCCAACGCCAGCGTTTGAAGAGTTTCGATCCAGCTTATGCATCCGGCCACCTGATGATTCAGCTGCGGCGGGGTGTCAGACAACATCTTCTCCCGCCCACGTAGCTAGCTGACCCCGTCGTGTTTTAGGCACGTCCTCTATGTAACTGTATCACGACGCGCACGTCGCGCATGTATCCAGCACGCCATGTGCTCTCTGTAACACTATATGTATGCCAATGCATTCATCGGCTGCACCCAAGGTGCATTGCCCAATTCCCCTACTCGTCTACACTAATCATGGATCAGCCAAGCATGTTTGTTAAAGCATATCATGGAAGAAAGTTTCTGTAACCCAGTAATATACGACTAGCCTTGAGCTAATTGCCTGCCAAAAATTTACACGCCCTATATAATGGAAAGGAGGGAGTACTTTTTCTTTTGCGCAGCTTGCAATTCAAGTTATTTCACCATGAAGTTTTTACACATACGTACTTAGATCCTTATATACGCATATACTTTTTTAGAACTAAACCTAAAAAATGAAGTTTTAATTATTTAAAAAAGAATCAGAGGCTTCATGGAGCTCGTCCTAAAACTGCCTTACTCAATATTGAGTTGCTTGAATTTTTTCAAAGATTTTGTTTGTCCTTGCCGAGGTGAGGGCGGCACAATCGAAAAAAGTGAAGTTAGATTCGAGGCAGTGAGTGGTTAACACCAATGCAGCGAAGCAACGACATCAACAAAAGGCGAGGCTAGAGGATTAGGGTTTTACAGCAACTTCAACGGGGCGATCCAAGCGCACGCGCGCTTCGTCTGTTTTTCGTCCGTTTGGGTCGACCAGGCGGACGTACGCGTCCGCATTTTTAAATAGGTCTGCTTGACCGCCCAAAGAAAAGGCAGACCCAAATGTATCGGCATGAATAAAAAAGTCGCAGGAATAAACATAATTAAACATAAGTGGCCGGTCGACCACGACCAAAGTCCACTTAAACCTAATTAAACATTAATTAAAACATAGAAAAAGACTGTGTCCGCACGTTGCCGCCCCGCATGCTGCTCTAGACGTCGTCGGCCTTGCCCTTGCCCTTGACGTCAACGTCGTCATCGCCATCGCCATCGCCACCGGTGAGGTCGATGAAGACGGGAGCAGGGCCTGCCCATCCGAACGCCGCGTGGCACACTGCCAGGCAGCCTCCTCCGGCGTCTGCTGGGGCGGCGGCATTGCGGCTCGCCGCGCGCTCCTCCTCCTCCTCAAGCCGGAGTGCTTCCACGTCGCGTTGCAGCATTGCGTCGTAGCGCATCTGCCGCTCGCTGCCGGCCTGCTCCTGGCGGAGCCAGTGCGCCTTCCATCGCTCAAAGTGGGCCGCCTCCTGCTCCGGCGTCGCGGCATAGTGGACAGGAGGCGCGCTCACCCACTCGCGGTACTGGCCCGTCCACGTGTAGACCTCCTCCGGCCATGTGGATGGAGGCGGGAAGCGCTTCTGCGTCGGCTCCGGCTTTGGCACCGGCTTGGGCTCGACGGGCGACGGCGGTGGCGGAGGCGGGACAAAGAGCGGGGTGTGGATGGAGTCTCCCGCCGCCGACAAGGCAAGGGCTTGCTCCAACCCATCCCAGTGTGCATCCTCCTTGAGCCCGCTAGCCTCCAGCACGTGCTGCAGGGCCTCCTCGAGGGCGGCTTGGTACTCCGCCTCCGCCTCCATTTCATCCGGCTCTACCCGCGGGGGCGGCGGTGGAGACGGCGGCGGAACGGCGTCAACGCCTACACGCTGTTGCTCCTCGTGTTCGAGGGCAAACCAAGCCTCCCAGTTGGGAGAGTCGGCGGCGTACTCGGGCATCCGTCGCTGCTCCGGCGTGAGCAGTGCGCGACGCCTGCGCACCTCCTCGTTGTGCGCCCACTGGGTCCGCGAAACTGACGGCACCGGGATTCGATGCGGATCCAGGCGCCAGTGGTGCGGCAGCATGACATCGGGGTAGGGCAGCGGCTGCCTGTACTCACAGTGCCACTGCACTTGGTGCAATGGGATGTGAAGGCGCCGACGCAGAAGGGGGAGGAGGAGCACGGGACGAGGCGCCAGGGGTGCCCTTGCCCTTGCCGCTGCTGCTGCCGAAGAGGCCCATCACTTTCTAGGGTTTGATGTCGCCGGCGAGGAAGCAAAAGGAGTGGTGGGGGGCCAGACGTGGACAGAAATGGATGAGGCCGGCCCCCGCCGCACGCATGGTTAAAAGAAGACGCTTCCACTGGCTGACTAGTGGGCCCGCTGTCGGTGGTCGTCATAAATAAGACGACGCGCGGTAGTTGGGTGGCCTATAGGGGGGACACGGCAGAGGACGCGGAGATGCGCGACGCGGACGTCAGGTGGACGAGATTTGGGTTTGGGTCGACGTGTTGGGCCTCCGCTTTTCTCCGGACGGACCCAAACGGGAACATGCAAACAAAATGGGTCGTCCCATTGAAGTTGCTCTTAGCGGATGGAACCGGGAATGTGTGCATCAACGCTCCCTAGGGCAAGAAGGGTTGATGGCCATGGGTGGGGCAATGATGTGATGATATCTTGTGTGTAGCATCAGAGGGCAGGTTAGCAAGATGGTGGATGTGGTGGCATAGTTGCTGGAATGGGACGGGAGGGGGTGAGAAAGAGGGCAATAGGTTAGGGTTGTAGGATGAAAAGAACGGATTTGCTAATTCTCACTTGCCTGTGAATGATCTAAAACTCAGCCAACGTTGAGGAATTTTTTTTTTGACATTGAGACCCATGCAATATTTCATATTTTCTCATACTATGAGAACAAACACTATGATTTTTTTGCACTAGATGAAACAAATTATTGAATCATGATGAACATTCCTTTATATCTATATGAAGATATTTAGAAATTTGATTGAGAATTTAGTCAACATTAAAATTATTTACTTGATGAATATGTTTTTTCACACGGTGAATACTTATTTAGATTTACATCAGTAGTACATTTAGAAAATCTATTAAGAATTAGTTCATTCTTAGTTTTTTCAGGAAAGTTCACTCTTAGTCAACTACTATATGATATATAACTCGCTGCAAGAACTTATGGACAAAAGTGTGAGTGCGAAAATCATCCTTTGGAAACATGTTTTGTGGCAGCTAAGAGTAGGAGATGGAGAGCTCTGGCGACTCGTCGGCGGACGCCATCCCCGAGGCCCTCCTCCTTCCCCGCCCCGCGCCGGAGCCCCTGCCGGCACTGTCCCCCGTCGTCGCTGGTTCCTGCTCCGGATCCGGCCCCTCCGTGGTCCTCGCCAAGTTTCGATGGGCAGATCTCGCGGATGAAGAACCATCCTTCTCCGATGTCGGCGACTCCGGTGTGTCGTCCCCCCTCCCCCCAGGTTCCTCGTCCTGCCGCGCCGCCCTGCGGGTCCAGTAGCTCAGCCTCCCTCGCGCGAGGTTCGGCTACTGGCTCGCGGCGGTCGCCACAGCCGAGGCCAACGAGCTCTGCTCGTTCGCTAGGGACCCAAGGCCATACCTTGCGCAGGCGTGGGGATCGCCGCCGCCGCCGTTCGTGGGGCGTGATCGGCCGCTCCGAGCTAGGTCCGGCCCTCACCTCGTGTGGCCCCTCCCCGGCTGCCCTCCTACCCACGTCGTCGACTGCCGTGTCGGTCTCCCGCCCAACCTCGGATGCGCCGATCCCCGCCGCCCGCTCCTTGCCATTACGACCGTTCATAGCCGCCTCCGGATCCTCCTCCCTTCGGTGTCGCGTGCTTCCGGGCCTCTTCGCCCTGGCTTGCACTGTAAGGCGGCTCCGCCTCAGTGGAGGCGGCGCCCGCTCTTTGAGGGGAAACCCTCCAGATGGGTGCCCCGCCCCGCCCCCTAGGCCTTGAGCTGCTGGGCCGTTGCAATATGGGCCGCCTGGCATCTGAGGATGGCTCGGTCCGTAGGGCCCTTTTGTATGCCGGGCCTGGCCCATCTGTGCTGGGCCGATAGCTGGATCTGGGGCCGCCCTGTGCCCTAGGCCCACCCGACCAGCTAGGTCGTTTTGGCCCACCTGCGGCTTCCCATCCGCCCCATCCTCTCCAGCGGCCACCTCCCTCGCCCCGCTTGTTGCACCCTATGTCCCCGCCCACTCCGACCAGATTCCCTACTGCCTTGATGCCCCTCCCTCCAGTCGCGGCTGGCCATGCCCAAGGAGTGGGACGATGGCGAGGCTTGGTGCAAGCGCCGCTTTGATGAGCGCAGGGACCCT
>NC_041393.1:236286105-236309707 GCF_002162155.2 Triticum dicoccoides
CGAGCTCCATGACCGGGACAACTATCGCTTGCAGGGCCGGGAGGAACGCCAGGATGAACGCAGTTCTCCTGACCGCTCCGGGTGGCGGGACCGCTCTCGCATCCCCCGGCTGCTACGGGTGACTAGCGCTCTCGGCACCGCTCTCCCTCCCCTACTCGTCGGCGTGGCCGCAGCTCCTCCCCTCTCCGCCTGCCTCCCCTATCGTCCTAATGTCAGGCTCAGCCGGCTGCCGCCGCTGTCCGCAAGTATGTGCCTCCCCATGCGGCTACCTCGCATGTCCCGCCCCGTTCGGGCTCCGCTGGTGGTGTCAGGCTAGGGGCCGTCAAGGCCCCAACAAGAAAAAGAAGCGCTGTGGTCAAGGACTGAGGGGCCCCAACCAGGTCGCCCCTTCACCGATGATCCCCGGCTCATCCGCTGCACCGGGTCCTGTCTCCGGCCTCCGCAGCCCTCTGTGCTTCAACTGTGGTATCGCGGGCCATTCGCAAATCAACTGTGTCACCCCTCCGTGTTGCTACATCTGCAAGGATCCGAGCCATCGTGCTCTTCTCTGTCTGGACCGGCCGGTGACCTCTGAGCTCATGATGTACGGCGATGGCATCGAGGGGTTGGGATTCTTTCACCTCGAGGTCCCCGACATTCCGTCATGGACGCCCTCCTTGCAGGCGATTGCCATAGTGGTGGATGGGGTGGCCTCCCCGGAGATGATCGAGGCCGAGCTCATCCACCTCTACAGGCGCCAATGAGACTGGCTCGTCACTCCTACGTCCGGGAACGTCTTCATTGTGGTCTTCCCCGACGCTCTCAGCCATGGCTATGCCCCTCGCAGTGGCTACATCACCCTCGCCCTCAACCAGCTCGTCCTCGACATCACCGAGCTGATCCTCGACCCAAAGGCGGTGCCTATCCTGGACACGGCCTGGATTCTTATCGCCGGTCTCCCGGACATTGCTAGGTTCGAGGCTGTCATCTGCCAGATGTCGCGGATCCTTGGCAAGGTGGTGGTGGTTGACAAGCTCTCCCTTCGCAAGGAAGAGGAGCTCCGGGTCAAGGCCAAATGCCTGGACTCCTCCAAGCTCCGCACTATAGTCTGAGTCTTCTTCAACAACCAGGGCTTCGACCTCCGGATCGCCCCCAAGCCGCCCAACCACGTGGGCCACCCCCGCTTCTTCGACGATGGCCCCCCGGGTGGCAACCCGAGCACCTTGGGGGACTACCATAGCCGCCACCACCCCCGCTCCTATGACGACGAGGGCTCGGACGACACCTACTCCCGCTCTCCCTCTCCTGAGCCTCCTGCTCCTTCCTTTGGGGGGCGCGGCAGGCAGGTTATGCTGGCCCTAGGTGCCACGAATTCGGCCCCCCCCAAGCTCTCTCGCCGGGATGTTCGGCTGGGACATCCAAGGGGAGTGTGGCCTCCAGTGTGGGGCTTGTCGTCTTCCTGGCCTCCTCCCCCCGCTCCCGTGCCGGGCCCCCTGCGGACGACCCCTTCGAGTCGCTGGTGGCTACAGTGGTGCCCCCCCTGCCGACCGACCTGGCGCCCAGTGCGGCCGGCCCGCCCTCAGTGGTTGGGGTTTCGGCGCTTGGTGACTGATACGTCTCCGTTGTGTCTACTTTTCTAACACTTTTCCTCTTGTTTTGGACTCTAATTTGAATGAATTGAATGAAACTAACCTGGACTGATGATGTTTTCAGCAAAACTATCATGGTGTTGTTTTGTGCAGAAATAAAAGTTCTCGGAATGGAACGAAACTTTGCGAGGATTTTTTATACAATAAAAGATAATTTATGGAGTCAAGAACCACTGGAGGGGGGGCACCTAGGTGGGCACAACCCACCAGGGCGCGCCACCCCCTCACGGCGTGCCCAGGTGGGTTGTCCCCACCTGGTGGCCCCACAGACCCCAAGACCGATGCTATAAAATCACATATTTCCAGAAAAAAATCACGGAGAAAAGATTATCGCGTTTCACAAGATGGAGCCGCCGCTGCCTCCTGTTCTTCATTGGGAGGCCAGATCTGGAGTCCGTGTGGGGCTACGGAGAGGGGGATCTTCGATCTTCATCATCACGAACCCTTCTCCATTGCCAATTCCATGATGCTCCCCACCGGGAGTGAGTAACTCCTTCGTAGGCTCGCTGGTCGGTGAGGAGTTGGATGATATTCATCATGTAATCGAGTTAGTTTTGTTAGGGCTTGATCCCTAGTATCCATTATGTTCTGAGATTGGTGTTGTTATGACTTTGCCATGCTTAATGCTTCTCACTTTGGGCTCGGGTGCCATGATTTCATATCTGAACCGTTTATGTTATCACCATTATATCTATGTTCTAGATCCAATCTTGCAAGTTATAGTTACGTGTTATGATCCGGCAACCCCAGAGTGACAACAGTCGGGACCACTCCCGGTGATGACTGTCGTTTGAGGAGTTCATGTATTCGCCGTGTGTTAATGCTTTGTTCCAGTTCTCTATTAGAAGGAGGCCTTAATATCCCTTAGTTTCCAATAGGACCCTGGTGCCACGGGAGGGTAGGACAAAAGATGTCATGCAAGTTCTTTCCATAAGCACGTATGACTATTTACGGAATACATGCCTACATTATATTTATGAACTAGAGCTAGTGTCGTATGGCCCTAGGTTATAACTGTCTCATGATGAATATCATCCAACGAATCATCGATCCAATGCCTACGATTTTCCTACATATTGTTTCTGCTAAGTTACTACTGTTGTTGTTACTATTGCACTTGCTACAAAACTATTGCTATCACCGTTACCATTACTATTGTTGTTGCTACTACTATCAAAACGACCAAACTACTTTGCTACTGATCACCTTGCTGCAGATAATTAATCTCCAGGTGTGGTTGAATTGACAACTCGGCTGCTAATACTAGCAAGTATTCTTTGGATCCCTGATAACCCACAAGTATAGGGGATCGCAACAGTTTTCAAGGGTAGAGTATTCAACCCAAATTTATTGATTCGACACAAGGGGTGCCAAAGAATATTCTCAAGTATTAGCAACTGAGTTGTCAATTCAACCACACCTGGAAACTTAATCTGCATCAAAGTGTTTAGTAGCAAAGTAATATGATAGTGGTGGTAACGGTAACAAAAGTAAAGACAGCAAAAGTAATGTTTTTGATATTTTGTAGTGATTGTAACAGTAGCAACGGAAAAGTAAATAAGCGAGAACCAGTATATGGAAAACTCGTAGGCACCGGATTAGTGATGGATAATTATGCCGGATGCGGTTCGTCATGTAACAGTCATAACATAGGGTGACACAGAACTAGCTCCAATTCATCAATGTAATGTAGGCATGTATTCTGTATATAGTCATACATGCTTGTGGAAAAGAACTTGCATGACATCTTTTGTCATATCCTCCCATGGCAGCGGGGTCCTATTGGAAACTAAGGGATATTAAGGCCTCCTTTTAATAGAGAACCGGAACAAAGCATTAGCACATAGTGAATACATGAACTCCTCAAACTATGTCATCACCGGGAGTGGTCCCGATTATTGTCACTTCGGGGTTGCCGGATCATAACACATAGTAGCTGACTATAGACTTGCAAGATAGGATCAAGAACACAAATATATTCATGAAAACATAATAGGTTCAGATCTGAAATCATGGCACTCGGGCCCTAGTGACAAGCATTAAGTATAGCAAAGTCATAGCAACATCAATCTCAGAACATAGTGGATACTAGGGATCAAACCCTAACAAAACTAACTCGATTACATGATAAATCTCATCCAACCCATCACCGTCCAGCAAGCCTATGATGGAATTACTCACGCACGGCGGTGAGCATCATGAAATTGGTAATGGAGGATGGTTGATGATGACGACGGTGACGAATCCCCCTCTCCGGAGCCCCGAACGGACTCCAGATCAGCCCCCCCGAGAGAGATTAGGGCTTGGCGGCGGCTCCGTATCGTAAAACGTGATGATTTCTTCTCTTTGATTTTTTTCTCCCCGAAAGCCAATGTATGGAGTTGGAGTTGGCGTCGGAGGGCCACCAGGGGGCCCACAAGGTAAGGGGGCGCGCCCAGGAGGGGGGGGGCGCCCCCACCCTCGTGGACAGGGTGTGGTCCCCCTGGTCTTCATCTTTGGCGAGGATTTTTTATTATTTTTTCTAAGATGTTCCGTGGAGTCTCTGGTCATTCCGAGAACTTTTGTTTTCTGCACATAAAACAACATCATGGCAATTCTGCTAAAAACAGTGTCAGTCCAGGTTAGTTCCATTCAAATCATACAAGTTAGAGTCCAAAACAAGGGCAAAAGTGTTTGGAAAAGTAGATACGACGGAGACGTATCAACTCCCCCAAGCTTAAACCCTTGCTTGTCCTCAAGCAATTCAGTTGACAAACTGAAAGATAAAAAGAAAAACTTTTACAAACTCTGTTTGCTCTTGTTGTTGTAACATGAAAAGCCAGCATTCAAGTTTCAGCAAGTATTATGAACTAACCATACTAACAATAACACATAGGTTTCACAATTGCTCATATCAATATCATAATCAGCTAGCGAGCTATAATAACAAAACTCGGATGACAACACTTTCTCAAAATAATCATAACATGATATAACAAAATGGTATCTCGCTAGCCCTTTCTAAGACCGCAAAACATAAATGCAGAGCACCTTTAAAGATCAAGGACTGACTAAACATTGTAATTCATGGTAAAAGAGATCCAGTCAAGTCATACGCAATATAAACCAATTATAATGAATGCAAACGACAGTGTGCTCTCCAGCGGGTGCTTTTAATAAGAAGGATGATGACTCAACATAAAAGTAAATGGATAGGCCCTTCGCAGAGGGGAGCAGGGATTTGTAGAGGTGCCAGAGCTCGGCTTTGAAATAGAGATAAATTATATTTTGAGCGGCATACTTTCATTATCAACATAACAACTAAGAGATGACGATATCTTCCATACTAAACAAATTATAGGTGGTTCCCAAACAGAATGGTAAAGTTTATACTCCCCCTCCTCCACAAGCAGCAATCCATGGCTTGCTCGAAACAACGAGTGCCTCCAACATTCAACGGGTCCCAGGGGGAGTTTTGTTTGCAATTATTTGATTTTGTTTGCATAAAGCATGGGACTGGGCATGCCAGTTACCAGCCATTTTCTTGTGAATGAGGAGCGGAGTCCACTCCTCTTGAGAATAACCCACCTAACACGGAAGATAAGGGCAGCCCTAGTTGACATATGAGCTATTCGAGCATGCAAAATAGAATGTTTATTTGAAGGTTTAGAGTTTGGCACATACAAATTTACTTGGAATGGCAGGTACCGCATATAGGTAGGTATAGTGGACTCACATGGAACAACTTTGGGGTTTAAGGAGTTTGGATGCACAAGCAGTATTCCTGCTTAGTATAGGTGAAGGCTAGCAAAAGACTAGGAAGCGACCAACTGAGAGAGCGACAACAGTCTTAAACATGCATTAAAATTAATTTACACAAAATACAACCATGAGTAGGATATAATCTACCATGAACATAAATATCCATGAAGGCTATGTTGATTTGATTCAACTACATGCGTGAACATGTGCCAAGTCTAGTCACTCAATTCATTTAAAGGAGGATACCATCCCATCATACCACATCATAATCATTCTAATAGCATGTTGGCACGCAAGGTAAACCATTATAACTCATAGCTAATCAAGCATGGCACAAGCAACTATAATCTCTAAATGTTATTGCAAATATGTTTACTTCATAATAGCTGACCCAGGAATGATGAATCATCATATTTACAAAAACAAGAGAGGTCGAGTTCATACCAGCTTTTCTCATCCCAATAAGTCCATCATATATCATCATTATTGCCTTTCACTTGCACAACCGAACGATGTGTATAATAATAAGAGTGCACGTGCATTGGACTAAGCTGGAATCTGCAAGCATTCAACTCAAGAGAGAAGACAAGTAATATGGGCTCTAAGTTAAATAAACAATCATGCATATAAGAGCCACTTCAACAATTTAATCATGGTCTTCTCCTACTGACTCCCAAAGAAAAGAAAAGAAATAAAAACTATTCACACGGGAAAGCTCCCAACAAGCAAAAGAAGAACGGGAAATATTTTTGGGTTTTCTTTCTAATTACTACAGAAAAGAGATAAACTAGTACTAATTTTTTTGGTTTTTTTTTCTTAAGGTTTATTAAACACACAAGAAGAAAGCGGGAAAAAGAAAATAAACTAGCATGGATATTACAGTGGAAGAGTGTGAGCACAGACATCTAGCAATGAGTGTGTGTGAACATGAATGTAATGTCGGTGAGAAATACTTTTTTTTCTTAAGGTTTATTAAACACACAAGAAGAAAGCAGGAAAAAGAAAATAAACTAGCATGGATATTACAGTGAAAGAGTGTGAGCACCGACATCTAGCAATGAGTGTGTGTGAACATGAATGTAATGTCGGTGAGAAATACGTACTCCCCCAAGCTTAGGCTTTTGGCCTAAGTTGGTCTATTGCCAGGGATAGCCTGGCGGATACCCGTAAGTGAAGCTGGGGTCATACTGCGATGAAGAAGACTCTGACTGGCACTGGCTGGCAACCACCTCTGGATCCCAAGAATAAACAGACTATTGTGGAGGCTCATCTTGTGGCTCCGGTTCCGGGGCTGGTATAGGATTCCGATAGGCTTGAATGGCCGCCCACGGAACGATGTGAGGACCTGCAGACAAGTTAAACAAAGAAGGAGCAGGCAAAGTAATAGTCTCAGGGTGATGTTTATCAAAGTATAATTTATATTTGAGCCCCCCTTCACGACTCTTAACAAGAAAGTCATGCGGTAGCATCCTCTTATAATCTAAATAAGCACGGGGCAACAATGTTTCTTCCTTCTCCTCATGCTTAATAGGTATTTCAAAATGTTCAGCTAGGCGTGAAGCATAAATGCCTCCAAAGATGGGGCCCTTAGTACGGTTCAGACTTAAACGTCTAGCAACAATTCCACCCATACTAACAGAGTTATTGCGGTGTAAACCATGGAGCAAAATAATAATATCAGGAACACTAAGGTTTCCACAGTTCCCGCGTCCAATCAAGCAACGACTAGCAAATAAGGCAAAGTAGCATAAAACAGGAAAATGTATACTAGTAATCCTTACATCAGAAACCTTCCTGGTTTCTCCCATAGTGATAGTGTTAATAAAAGCTTCTACTTCGTTACGGTGTGGTTCATCCAAGGTGCCCTCAAAGGGTATTTTGCAAACCTCGAAAAATTCAGCTAATGGCATCTCCTTAACAACGTCATATAAATGAAACTCTACTGATGGAGGTGATTTCTTAGGGAAAAAGTAAAAGTTTTGCACAAAAGTATTTGTGAGTAAGAGATACTGATGACGTTGGTCGCGGAGGAAGTCGGTGAGGCCAGCATTCTCAATCAATAAATAGAAATCCTCATAAATCTCGGCTCTCCTCAAGAAATCATCGAAAGGCCATCCACATGGCCGGACCTCCGTGGTGCGAGGCAAATTAAATTTGGGCTTCTGCTCTTCTTCCTTTTGTTTTTCCTTCGAGCTTTGGCTCGATGAGCCCCTTAAAAGTCTCTTCATTATTTTCTGAAATAATCTGAAATTTTTAGTAACTTCAAATAAAAGTGAACCAACTTCAATAAAACTGATAGCAACAACTCCCACAAGTGACTAGAGCCTATATCAAACATTAGAACTACTTGGAACCATATAAATTTGACATGCAAGCTCAAGAACATGGTCACCTATGCAGCATAAATTTGCAATGGATAAAGCACTAGAACAAAAACTAATTGGACCAATGGAGGAGTCACATACCAAGGAACAATCTCCCCAAGCAGTTTTGCGAGAGGTGCTTTGAGCAAGGAGATCGAAAATCACAGCAACGGGGGCTGGAACTCGTGCTTTGAGTTGGTTTTTCGTGTTTGTGTGAGGCAGAGGAAGAAGATGGGTGCATGGATAAGTGGAGGAGGGCCACCATGGGCCCATGAGGCAGGGGGCGCGCCTAGGGGGGTAGGGCGCGCCCTCCACCCTCGTGGCCAGGTGGCAGCTCCCCCCGCGGTAATTTTTGCACAGTAAATCCTCAAATATTCCCGAAAAAATCATATTAAATTGGCATGGCATTCTGAGGACTTTTATTTTCGGGATATTTTTATATTACACGGATAAGTCAGGAAACAGACAGAAAAATACTATTTTACTTTATTTCTACTAAATAACAGAAAATATAAATTGGGTACAGAAGGTTGTGCTTCTAGTTTCATCCATCTCGTGATCATCAAAATGAACCCACTAACAAGGTTGATCAAGTCTTGTTAACAAACTCATTCCGAATAACACAGAACCAGAGAAATTTAGAATGACACTAAGTTACCTCAACGGGGATATGAAAATCCCCAACAATAAGAATATCATACTTTTTCTTGACAGTAGGAAGAGGAAATTCAAAACCTCCAAATATAATCGATGGAATTTTTCCAATAGAGTTGATGCTATAAACTTGAGGTTGTTTCCTCGAAAAGTGTACCGTGTGCTCATTGCCATTAACATGAAAAGTGACATTGCCTTTGTTGCAATCAATAACAGCCCCTGCAGTATTAAGGAAAGGTCTTCCAAGAATAATAGACATACTATCATCCTCGGGAATATCAAGAATAACAAAGTCCGTTAAAATAGTAACGTTTGCAACTACAACAGGCACATCCTCACAAATACCGACAGGTATAGCAGTTGATTTATCAGCCATTTGCAAAGATATTTAAGTAGGTGTCAACTTATTCAAGTCAAGTCTAGGATATAAAGAGAGAGGCATAACACTGACACCGGCTCCAAGATCACATAAAGCAGTTTTAACATAATTTCTCTTAATGGAGCATGGTATAGTAGGTATTCTTGGATCTTCAAGTTTCTTTGGTATTCCACCCTTAAAAGTATAATTAGCAAGCATGGTGGAAATTTCGGCTTCCGGTATCTTTCTTTTATTAGTAATGATATCCTTCATATACTTAGCATAAGGATTTGTTTTGAGCACATCAGTTAATCGCATACGCAAAAATATAGGTCTAATCATTTCAGCAAAGCGCTCAAAATACTCATCATCCTTTTTCTTGGATGGTTTCGGAGGAAAAGGCATGGGTTTGTGAACCCATGGTTCCCTTTCTTTACCATGTTTCCCACGAAGTCTCTTTTATCATAACGTTGATTCTTTGATTGTGGGTTATCAAGATCAACAGCAGGTTCAACTTCTACATCATTATCATTACTAGGTTGAGCATCATCATGAACATTATCATTAGGTTCATGTTCATCACCTAATTGTGTTTCAGCATCAAAAGTAGAGATATCATTTGGATTCTTAGGTGGTTCAGCAATAGGTTCACTAGAAGTTTGCAAAGTCCTATCATTTTTCTTTTTCTTCCTTTTAGAAGAACTAGGTACATCAATATTATTTCTCTGAGAATCTTGCTCGATTCTCTTAGGGTGGCCTTCAGGATACAAAGGTTCCTGAGTCATTCTACCCGTCCTAGTAGCCACTCTAATAGCATAATCATTTTTCTTACTATTCATTTCATCAAGCACTTCTTTCTGAGCTTTAAGTACTTGTTCTACTTGAGTGGTAACCATAGAAGCATGTTTGCTAACAAGTTTAAGTTCACCTCTCATATTAGCCATAAAATCACCCAAGTGTTTAATCATAAAGGTATTTTGTTTTAATTGTCTACCAAAATAAGCATTAAAGTCATCTTGCTTAAACATAAAGTCATCAAACTCATCCAAACACTGACTAGCAATTTTAGTAGGAGGGACTTCAGCTTTATCATATCTATAGAGAGAATTTACCTTTACTACCTGTGTCGCGGTATCGAGATCAGGAGGTTCTTCAGTGAATAAGTAATTGAGGTCATATACTTCTTCAACAGGCGGTAAATTAAGACCATGTATTTCTTCAATAGGAGGTAAATTCTTAACATCTTCAGCTTTAATACCTTTTTCTTTCATACATTTCTTTGCCTCTTGCATATCTTCGGGACTGAGAAATAGAACACCTCTCTTTTTCGGAGTTGGTTTAGGAATAGGCTCAGTAATTGGCTCTGGAGCTGGCTCAGGAGGTGGCTCGGGAGGTGCCCAATTATTTTCATTTGTCAACATATTATTCAATAGAATTTCAGCTTCATCCGGTGTTCTTTCCCTGAAAAGAGAACCAGCACAACTATCCAGGTAATCTCTGGAAGCATCAGTTAGTCCATTATAAAAGATATCAAGTATTTCAGGTTTCTTAAGAGGATGGTCAGGCAAAGCATTAAGTAACTTGAGAAGCCTCCCCCAAGCTTGTGGGAGACTCTCTTCTTCAATTTGCACGAAGTTGTATATTTCCCTCAAAGCAGCTTGTCTTATGAGCAGGAAAATATTTAGCAGAGAAGTAATAAATCATATCCTGGGGACTACGCACACAACCAGGATCAAGAGAATTAAACCATATCTTAGCATCACCCTTTAATGAGAACGGAAATATTTTGAGTAAATAAAGGTAGTGCAATCTCTCATCATTAGTAAACAGGGCGGCTATATCATTTAACTTAGTAAGATGTGCCACAACAGTTTCAGATTCATACCCATAGAAAGGATCAGATTCAACCAAAGTAATTATATCTGGATCAACAGAAAAATCATAATAATCCTTATCGGGAACACAAATAGGTGAAGTAGCAAAAGCAGGGTCGGGTCTCATTCTATCTCTAAGAGATTCTTTACTCCATTTAACTAGCAACCTCTTAAGTTCGTATCTATCCTGGCAAGCAAAAATAGCTGCAGAAGATTCCGCATCAAAAAGATAACCCTCAGGAATAGCAGGCATATTCTCATCATCACTCTCATCATCGTATTCAGATTCAATAATTTCTCTTTCTCTAGACCTAGCAATTTGTTCATCAAGAAATTTACCAAGGGGCACAGTATTATCAAGCATAGAAGTAGTTTCATCATAAGTATCATGCATAGCAGAAGTGGCATCATCAATAACATGCAACATATCGGAATGAATAGCAGAAGCAGGTTTAGGTGTCGCTAGCTTACTCATAACAGAAGGTGAATCAAGTGCTGAGCTAGATGGCAGTTCCTTACCTCCATTCGTAGTTGAGGGCAAAATAGTAGTTCGATCATCTTTCAAGTTCTTCATAGTATCCAGAAAATATAAATCCCAAATGACTCAAAGAATAGAGCTATGCTCCCCGGCAACGGCGCCAGAAAAAGGTCTTGATAACCCACAAGTATAGGGGATCGCAACAGTTTTCGAGGGTAGAGTATTCAACCCAAATTTATTGATTCGACAAAAGGGGAGCCAAAGAATATTCTCAAGTATTAGCAGCTG
The DNA here is from genome assembly GCF_002162155.2 of Triticum dicoccoides. Lineage (NCBI taxonomy): Eukaryota > Viridiplantae > Streptophyta > Magnoliopsida > Poales > Poaceae > Triticum > Triticum dicoccoides. The sequence continues at coordinate 236,297,490 of NC_041393.1, forward strand.
AGTTGTCAATTCAACCACACCTGGAAACTTAATATCTGCAGCAAAGTGTTTAGTAGCAAAGTAATATGATAGTGGTGGTAATGGTAACAAAAGTAAAGACAGCAAAAGTAATGTTTTTGATATTTTGTAGTGATTGTAACAGTAGCAACGGAAAAGTAAATAAGCGAGAACCAGTATATGGAAAACTCGTAGGCACCGGATTAGTGATGGATAATTTTGTCGGATCCGGTTCGTCATGTAACAGTCATAACATAGGGTGACACAAAACTAGCTCCAATTCATCAATGTAATGTAGGTATGTATTCCGTATATAGTCATACGTGCTTATGGAAAAGAACTTGCATGACATCTTTTGTCATACCCTCCCATAGCAGCGGGGTCCTATTGGAAACTAAGGGATATTAAGGCCTCCTTTTAATGGAGAACCGGAACAAAGCATTAGCACATAGTGAATACATGAACTCCTCAAACTATGGTCATCACCCGGAGTGGTCGCGATTATTGTCACTTCGGGGTTGCCTGATCATAACACATAGTAGGTGACTATAAACTTGCAAGATAGAATCAAGAACACAAATATATTCATGAAAACATAATAGGTTCAGATCTGAAATCATGGCACTCGGGCCCTAGTGACAAGCATTAAGCATAGCAAAGTCATAGCAACATCAATCTCAGAACATAGTGGATACTAGGGATCAAACCCTAACAAAACTAACTCGATTACATGATAAATCTCATCCAACCCATCACCGTCCAGCAAGCCTACAATGGAATTACTCACGCACGGCGGTGAGCATCATGAAATTGGTGATGGAGGATGGTTGATAATGACGATGGCGACGAATCCCCCTCTCCGGAGCCCCGAACGGACTCCAGATCAGCCCTCCCGAGAGAGATTAGGGCTTGGTGGCAGCTCCGTATCGTTAAACGCAATGATTTCTTCTCTCTGATTTTTTTCTCCCCGAAAGCCAATATATGGAGTTGGAGTTGGCGTCGGAGGGCCACCAGGGGGCCCACGAGGTAGGGGGGCGCGCCCAGGAGGGGGGGGCGCCCCCCACCCTCGTGGACAGGGTGTGGGCCCCCTGGTCTTCATCTTTGGCGAGGATTTTTTATTATTTTTTCTAAGATGTTCCATGGAGTTTCAGGTCATTCCGAGAACTTTTGTTTTCTGCACATAAAACAACATCATGGCAGTTCTGCTGAAAACAGCGTCAGTCCGGGTTAGTTCCATTCAAATCATACAAGTTAGAGTCCAAAACAAGGGCAAAAGTGTTTGGAAAAGTATATACGGCGGAGATGTATCAATCCCCTTGTGTCGAATCTATAAGTTTGGGTTGAATACTCTACACTCGAAAACTGTTGCGATCCCCTATACTTGTGGGTTATCAAGACGTTTTTACGGTGCCGTTGTCGGGGAGCATAGCTATATTTGTTGAATCACTTGGGATTATTATCAAATTATCACTATAAAGAATCTAAAGGATTCTAAGACTAAGATTTTTCCCTCTAAGACGAGGGGAGGTAAGGAACTGCCATCTAGCTCCGCACTTGATTCACCTTCTGTTATAAATAGACTTGCAACACCACCACATGCTATTAATTCTGATATGTCGCAAGTTATTGATGATGCTACTTCTGCTATGAATGCTACTCATGATGATGCTAGTACCTTGCTTGATGATAATGTGCCACTAGGTTAATTTCTGGATGAACAAATTGCTAGAGTAAGACAGCATGGCATTGTTGAAACTGATGATGAGCTTGAAACTGAAAATATTGAAACACCTATTAGAACTAGCCCTCCTAGATATGAATTTCCAAAGGTACCAAAAGGTTCTGTTATGGATGAGGAGGCAACTAGAGATATTCTTGCTTGTAAGGATAGAGATGATCTAGAAAAATTATTATGCAAGTATAAAGAAAGATCTTTTAATGCTAGAATTAAATGTGATCCTAAGTTTGCTACTTCACCTATCTTCATCGTTGATAAGGATTATGAATTCTCTGTGGACCCAGAGTTGATTACTTTGGTTGAATCTGACCATTTCCATGGTTATGAAACTGAAACTGTTGTAGCACATCTTACTAAGTTGAATGACATAGCCACCCCTTTTGCCCATGATGAGAAAATTCTTTATTACTATATCCTCAAATTATTTCCGTTCTCATTAAAGGGTGATGCTAAAGCTTGGTACAATACTCTTGCTCCTGGTTGTGTGTGTAGTCCCCAGGATATGATTTATTACTTATCTGGAAAATATTTCCCTGCTCATAAGAAACTAGTTGCCTTGCAGGCAATATTTAACTTTGTGCAAATTGAAGAAGAGAGTCCCCCACAAGCTTGGGGGAGGCTTCTCCAATTGCTTAATGCTTTGCCTGATCATCCTCTTAAGAAAAATGAAATACTTGATATCTACTATATTGGACTAACCGATGCTTCTAGGGATTTCCTAGATAGTTGTGCTGGTTGTGTTTTCAGGAACAAACTATTGAGCAAGCTAAAGAATTATTGAATAACATATTGAAAAATTATGATGATTGGACTCCCCCCAAAAACACCACCTAAACCCACTCCGAAGAAGAGGGGTATTTATATCTCAGTCCTGAAGATATGCATTAGGCAAAGACCTCTATGAAGGAAAAAGGTATTAAAGCTGAGGATGTCAAAAATTTACCTCCTATTAAAGAAATACATGGGCTTGATACACCACCACCACCTAAGGTGGTAGAGGTAAATTATTTAATTAAATTCAATGATAGTGATAATCCTCATAATAAACATCGTAGTCAATGCCTTTATGAGTTTGATAATTACATTAGAAAGCAAGATCACTTCAATGCAAATGTTATGAAACAATTGAAATACAACTCTGATATGATTGCTCACTTAAGTGACTTGTTATTTAGAATCTCAAATGATGTTAGAGGTGTAGGAAAGCATGCCTCTATGGTTCAAACTCAATTAGAACAAGTTGCTAAATCTCAAAGAGAGTTGCTTGATGAAATGAACCATAATATAAGTGACTTTGCTGTTAGGGTAGCAACTAGAGGAGGTAAAATGACTCACGAACCACTTTATCCCGAGGGACACCCAAAGAGAATTGAAAAAGAATCTCAAAGAATTAATACTGATGCACCTAGTCCTTCTAAAATGAAAAAGAAGAAGAAAAATAATAGGACTTTGCTTGCCTCTAGTGAACCTGAAGTAGAAAAATCTCCTGATAACGATAATGATGTTCCTATATCTGATGTTGAAACTCAACCTCGTAGTGAACACTCACCTTCTGATAATGAAAAATATAATGATGAGGTTCATGAAGACACTCAACCAAATAATATAGAACCAGCTGTTCATCTTGATAACCCACAACCAAAGAATAAAAGATATGATAAAAGAGACTTTGTTGCTAGAAAACATGGAAAGGAAAGAGAGCCATGGGTTCAAAAACCTATGCCATTTCCACCTAAGTCAACTAAAAAGAAAGATGATGAAGAATTTGAACGCTTTGCTGAAATGCTGAGGCCAGTCTTTTTGCATACTCTCTTGACTGATATCTTCAAAATGCCTCCTTATGCAAAGTACATGAAAGACATCATCACCAATAAGAGAAGAATACCGGAAGCTGAAATCTCCACCATGCTTCCTAATTATACTTTTAAAGGTGGAGTACCTAAAAAACTTGGAGATCCGGGAATACCAACTATAATTGCTCCATCAAAAGAAATTATGTGAAAACTGCTTTATGTGATTTGGGAGCTGGTGTTAGTGTTATTCCTTTCTCTTTATATAAAAGACTTGATTTGAATAAACTCACACCTACTGAAATATCTCTGCAAATGGCGGTATTTGTGAGGATGTGCCCGTTGTTGTTGCTAATGTTACTATTCTGACTGACTTTGTTATACTTGAGATGCCCGAGGACGACAACATGTCGATTATCCTTGGTAGACCCTTCTTGAATACTGCAGGGGCTGGTATTGATTGCAATAAAAGCAAGGTCACTTTTCATATCAATGGTAATGAGCATACGATGCAGTTTCCGAAGAAACAATTCCAAGTGAATGGTATTAATGTTATTGAAAAATCTTCGACAATCTCTATTGGAAGTTTTCAACTACCTCTACCTACTGTTAAAAAGAAATATGAAATGCCTATTGTTGGAGACAATCATATCCCCGTTGAGGTAACTTAGTGATTCACGAAAGTTCTTCGGTTTCATGCTAATCGAAAGTGGTCGTTAATAAGACTTGATCAACCTTATTAATGGATCATTTTTGAGAGGTATGAAGTTGATGAATTAGTGAGCACTACCTTCTGTCCCTACCTTTTATTTTCTGTTTTTATTAGTTAAATAAAATAAAATGCCATATTTTGTCTGTTTTCTGAATTTTCCATGCAATAAAAATGACCCAAAAATAAAAGTTCTCAAAATGCTCTGAAAATTTAATACGATTTTTTTTTGAATATTTAAGAATTTTTGGTGCAAATAATATCAGAGGGAGGTGCACCAGGTGGGCACAACCCACCTGGGCACGCCAGGACCCGCAGGCGCGCCCAGGTGGGTTGTGGCCCCCACATGGGCCCCCTCACTTATCTCTTCATCCCACATCATCACCTACCTCCAGAAAAAAATCACCATTGTTCTCTCTCTTTTGTGTTCTTGCTCTCAACCCCATGGATTTCGATCTCTTTGCTCGAAGCTCCGTTTCCAAAACTGCTTTGGGGGATTGTTGCTTGGTATGTGACTCCTCCGTTAGTCCAATTAGTTTTTGCTTTAGTGGTTTATATTTTTAATACTTACGCTACTCTTGGTGCTGCTGTAGATGAGCTTGCATGTTGAATTCTTAGAGTTCTAAGTGGTTTGAATGCTTGCTATGGCCTCTTTACATCCCTATGAGTAGTTGCTTACAATCTTGTGAAGCTTTGTTGAGGAAAATTTTGTGGACTAAAAATTTCAGAATTTTGTTCATAGGAAAAAAATGAGTATCTTTAGGAAGTTTGCTTCCAAGAAGAACTCCAAGGGAGTTATTGGGGAGTCATCTGACAGTGATCTCCATACGCGGAGATTGGCGGAGTTACGGCCGGGCGAATGGCCGCATAACGCGTTCATGGAAGGGGCCGGAATCCTTCAGGAGTTTGCACATTACGCTGCTAATGCCGGCCTCACCGACTTCATCACAGCTGAATGCGAACAATATCATCTCCTCACAAATTCCTTTGTGCAAAATTTTCATTTTCATCCTAGGAATAATCCCCCTAAGGTGCAGTTTAATTTATATGCTGAAACCCATCAGATACCGCTTGCTGACTTTTGTGACATATGCATTCTTCCTTCTGATGGTACTTTAGTTGAGCCTATGCCCGCAGAGTTTGATGGTTTTTACCATACTCTGATAGTGGGGGATGAGAGAGGGGTACCAGGTATCACCACTACTAGCTTACATTTTCCTGATGTACATTATTTTGCTCTATGTATTGCAAAGTGTTTGCTTGCTAGAGAGAAGGTAGGGGCACTCAGTGCTCCAGACTTTGCTGTTTTACGTCGTGCACTTTACGGAGACAACACTTATAGCTTGGGAGCTATTGTGGCACATCGCCTCCACCTTAATAGATCCAAGGGTAAAATACATTGTGGTATTTATGCTACTCGCTTTGCGAGTCACTTTAATGTTCAGATATGCCAGCATGATTATCCTTTACCCAAGGTTTACCTAGATCACGCGGCTATGGCATACCATCATTTTATTGGTAGCGAGAGCACTGACATTCCTGTTCCTTATAACCTGGTTTTCAGTGTGGACACTCATGATATTATTCCATTTCCTGCACCTGCTTTGTTTGATCCTGTTGCCAGGGGCGGATACAGGATTATGCCTGAGGACATTGTCGCCTACCGGAACAACCTGGCTGCGGCACAGGAGGAGGCTCATCAGTGGGACCCTCAGATGCCCGCTCCCCAGCACTTCAACATAGGACCTCATGGCTTCTTCGAGTGGCCCTAGACCAAGTTAGGCCAAAAGCCTAAGCTTGGAGGAGTACGTATTTCTCACCGACATTACATTCATATTCACACATTTCATTCCAGTTGTCGGTGTTCATACTTTTTCATTGTATTATCCATGCTAGATTTTTTTTCTCGCCTTCTTCTTGTGTGTTTGAAAAACTTTGAGAAAATACAAAAAATATTTCCTGCTTCTTTTTTATTTTTCTTTCTAGTGTAGTTAGGTGTAGTATTTAAAAAGAAAACTCAAAAAGATTTCCTTGTTCTTCTTTTGCTTGTTGGGAGTTTTCCCGTGTAAATAGTTTTTCTCATTTTCGTTTTCCCCTTTATTTGCTCTTTTAAGAAAAACCAAGAACTCCAAACATATTTTAGTGTGTTTCTCTGGATTTCTTTTTCTTTCTATTGAGTCATACCAAGGAGAAGACACGATGAAAATGTTGAGTGGCTCTCTTATGCACTATTGTTGATCTAACAAAGAGCCCATATTACCTTGTCTTCTCCTTTTGAATAAAATGTTTGAAGATTCCATCTTAGTCCACGACACTCTTGCACTATTATTATTTTCACATTGTTTGGTCGTGCAAGTGAAAGGTAATAATGATGATATTTGATGAACTGGTTGTGGAAGAGAGAAACGGGTATGAACTCGACTTGTTCTGTTTTTGTAAATATGTTTAACCTAGTATCCATGATTCAGCCTATTATGATCAAACATGTTTGCAATGACAATTAGAGATTATAGTTTCTCATGCCATGCATAAGTAGCTAGGAGTGGATAATGATTTATCTTGGATGTCAACATTGCGTTAAAATGATTGTGATGTAGTATGATGATATGGTATCCTCCTCTGAATGTTTGAGTGGCTAGACTTGGCACATGTTCATGCATGTAGTTGAATCAAAACCAACATAGCCTCTATGATATTTATGTTCATGGTGTTCATATCCAACTCATGCTAGTATCCAATGTTACTTATGCATAATGCATGTTCATGACCGTTTTCGCTCTCTAGCTGGCCCCTTCCAACCTAATTGCTAGTCTTTGCATATACTAAGCGGGAATTCTACTTGTGCATCAAAAACCTGAACCCAAGTTATTCCATATGAGTCCACCATACCTACCTATATGCGGTATTACCCTGTCGTCCTAAGTAAACTTGCATGTGCCACCTCTAAAAACTTTAGATAATTATCCTTTTTGTGTGCATGGATTGTTCATATATAGAGCGATAGGAGGTAGTCGGTATTTTCCATGCTAAGCTGGTTATTCTCAGGAAGAGTGTTTATTCACTCACCATTCCACGAGAAAGGGGCGGTAATAGGGATTCCCAGTCCCAGTTGCAAAAAGAACTTATAAATAATCAAACAAAAACTCCTACGGAGCAATAACCTTTACTTTATCGCTTGGGAACCGCTACTAATGTGTTTAGCATGGAAGATATTGATAACTGATGGTCGCGAAGTAAACAAGAAGGGTGCATCTCTCAAACTTTCATTTACCTCTATTTTAAAAACTTGAGCTATGGCACCTCTGCAAATCACTGCTTCCCTCTGCGAAGGGACTATCTATTTACTTTTATGTTGTGTCATCACCTTCTCAAATAAGCGCCAGAACCTGAGAGCACTGCTGTCATGCTTATGCATTGTGTGTAGCTAATGTTGGGTGCATCATGACTGGATCTTTTCTACCATGAATTACAATGTTTAGTCACTACTTAAATTTTGGAGGTGCTCTGCATTTATGTTTTGCGGTCTCGGGAAGGGCTAGTGAGATATCATTATTGTCATATTGTATCATGGTTGCTTTGACAACGTGTTGCTGTTTGAGATGTCTAATTATTTCTCACTAGTTGACTATGTCATTGATATGAGTTAATATAATTTTTAAGAGTTATTCTCGACAGGGTTAGTTATAATCTTTGCTGAAAACCTGGGTGTTGTTTAAGCTTATTTATGGAAACAAGAGCAAAATAGTTCATAAAAGTTTTCTTTTTCACTTTCAGCTTATCAACTGAATTGCTTGAGGACAAGCAATGGTTTAAGCTTGGGGGAGTTGATACCTCTCCATCGTATCTACTTTTCCTAACGCTTTTCATCTTGTTTTGGACTCTAATTTGCATGATTTGAATGAAACTAACCCGGACTGACGTTGTTTTTAGCAGAACTACCATGGTGTTGTTTTTGTGCAGAAATAAAAGTTTTCAGAATTGAAACAAAACTTTGCGAGGATTTCTTATACAATAAAAGATAATTTATGGAGCCAAGAACCACGAGAAGGGGGCACCTGGGTGGGCACAACCCACCAGGGCGCGCCACCCCCTCCAGGCGCGCCCAGGTGGGTTGTCCCCACCTGGTGGCCCCGTAGACCCTGAAACCGGTGCTATAAAATCACATATTTCTAAAAAAATCAGGGAGAAAGAATTATCGCATTTCACGAGACAGAGCCGCCGCCGTCTCCTGTTCTTCATCGGGAGGCCAGATATAGAGTCCATTTGGGGCTCCGGAGAGGGGGATCTTCTATATTTGTCATCACCAACCCTTCTCCATCGCCAATTCCATGATGCTCCCCATCGGGAGTGAGTAATTCCGTCATAGGCTCGCTGGTTGGTGAGGAGTTGGATGAGATTCATCATGTAATCGAGTTAGTTTTGTTAGCGCTTGATCCCTAGTATCCATTATGTTCTGAGATTGATGTTGCTATGACTTTGCCATGCTTAATGCTTCTCACTTTGGGCCCAGGTGCCATGATTTCGTATCTGAACCGTTTATGTTATCACCATTATATCTATGTTCTAGATCGGATCTTGCAAGTTATAGTCACCTACTACGTGTTATGATCCAGTAACCCCGGAGTGACGATAGTCGGGACCACTCCCGATGATGACCGTAGTTTGAGGAGTTCATGTATTCACCATGTGTTAATGCTTTGTTCCGGTTCTCTATTAAAAGGAGGCATTAATATCCCTTAGTTTCCAATAGGACCCCGCTACCATGGGAGGGTAGGACAAAAGATGTCATGCAAGTTCTTTCCATAAGCATGTATGACTATTTACGGAATGCATGCCTACATTATATTTATGAACTGGAGCTAGTGCCGTATCTCCCTAGGTTATAACTGTCTCATGATGAATATCATCCAATGAATCGCCGATCCAATGCCTACGGTTTTCCTACATATTGTTTCTGCTAAGTTACTACTTCTATTGTTACTATTGCACTTGCTACAAAACTAGTGCTATCACCATTACCGTTACTACTGCTATTGCTACTATTATCAAAACTATCATACTACTTTACTACTGATCACCTTGCTACAGATAATTAATCTCTAGCTGTGGTTGAATTGACAACTCAGTTGCGAATACTTGCAAGTATTCCTTGGCTCCCCTTGTGTCGAATCTATAAATTTGGGTTGAATACTCTACCGTCGAAAACTGTTGCGATCCCCTATAGTTGTGGGTTATCAATGACGCGCCTGAGCCCCCCATCCTCTCGGTGGCCCTCCCACCCCCGGCGATGGATTCGGTGGGCGCCTCCCCGTTGCTTTGCTCTCCGCCTCCCGACCTCCTACCCCTGGATGCTCCTACAGCTGGGCTCTCCCCGCCTCCAGAGCCCTCAGTGCCATCCCCCAGCCGTGAGTTTCGCCTTGCGTAGGCCTCTCCATCGACTGTGCCGAGATGACCCTGCTCCCGACTTCCCCAACAGTGGTGACTGCGGTTGAGTCGGCGTTAGTGACCACTCCGGTGGCCCCCCACCGCCTTACCCCGCGGTCAGACGCCTACTCCAGGCGGGGCCGCTAATCCTCATCCCTGGTAACGGCCTCCCGGCGCAGCGCTCCCCATCCCTGAGCGAGCGGAGTGCCAGGCTGCGGCTCGCAACCTCGAGACAGGTACCCTAGACACTCCTGCTAGCTCTTCTACTTGCCCATTCTCTGCCCTTGAGGCGGCTCTGCTCGGTCACCTTGCGAAAGTCGCGGTGGACGGCGTGATTGTTTTCCAGGGAGAGGTCACCCCCTCCCCCTTGTCTAGATCGAGGCCATCCATGCCCGTGAGATCCTGGACGGTAGGCTTGCCCATGTCCGCTCTTGTCTGCTTAACCCCCCGACCCCGGCCCCCTCCACGGACGTTGACCCACCTACCCAGTAGGATAGGCCTGGTCGCCGCTTCGTGCTTGGAGACCCTGAACTTTGCGGCCGCACCCTCTCGCGGATGGCGGCCCTTCGTGCGGTGAGCGCTTCTCGTGTCTTGGGGTCAAGCAGCCCCCCGATGGCCCCTTAGATGCAGACCCTCTTCTGGAACATCCGCGGCTTCGGCCATGATGGTCGCCGCCACCAACTCATCGAGTACATGTGATACGAACACATTGACATCATAGCCATCCAGGAAACCATGCGCACTGAGTTCTCCTTGTCCGAGCTTGAGCAACTTAGCCCCCACCTGTTTGTGTGGCACTGGCTCCCTTCTAGTGGGATTGCTGGTCACTCAGGTGGCATCCTATTTGACCTCAAGGATGCCACCTTCAAGGTGGGTGGGATGGACAGGGGTGAATTTTTTGTCAGCAAGGAGCTCTATGAATGGTCAATAAATCTCAAGTGGGAGATTATTATTGTCTATGGTCTGGTAGACCAAGTCGGTATACCTCCTTCCTCGAGGAACTTAGGCGGAAGGTGCGGGCCGCTCCCTTCCCGGTTTTAGTGGGCGGCAACTTCAACCTTCTCCGCTTTGTGAAGGATAAGAATAACAACCGGGTCAACTTTGCTCTGATGCAAATGTTCAACAACTACATCGCAGACCTTGGTCTTCGCGTGCTTGACAGGGTAGGTGCCAGATATACTTGGACAAACCGCCAAGCGAACCCAACCCGCTTTGTCCTGGACTAGGTCCTTGTCTCGCCTAAATGGGAGTTGCACTCTCCCCTTGCCTTGCTCCGAGCCATCACTCATATTGGCTCCAACCATGTCCCTCTCCTTCTATCCTCCGAGAATGATTGACCTCCCCCCACCCCCCTAGATTTTGGTTTGAAACATTCTGGCTCCGCCAAAATGGTTTCACTGAGGTCATCCGCGGTCAATGGGAGGACTTGCGGCTTGCCCCCCACCATGGCATGTCCATGGTGGATGATTGGCACTTCTGTGCCAAACGCTCATGGCAGATCATGAAGGGTTGGGGGTGCAAAGCTCGGGCGCGACCTTTGAGAGCACAAAAAAATCTATTCTCACAGCCATTCAGGCCTTGGATGTCCGTGCAGACTCGGTGGGTCTCGCCCCTGATGAATGGCTTCTCCGTTATGACATCGAGGACTAGCTTTCGGTCATTTACACGGACAATGAGGCTTATTGGCGCCTGCACGGGGCCCAAAAGTGGGTCCTAAAGGGTGATGCCAACACAACTTACTTCCAGGCCATCGCTAACAACCGTCGACAGTGTAACTCGATCCCACTCCTTTGGGATGGCGAGACCCTTATTCAGTGGCCAGCCGATATCCGGGCCCATGTTGGCGGCTTCTATAAAGCCCTGTTCTTGGCCTCCCCTAGGGAGGCCTCGCCTTAGATCCTAACTTCTGGCAAGGGGTGCAGTGTGTATGGCTTGAGGAGAATGCGGCCCTCATGGCCCCATTCTGTGAGCTGGAGGTATGGACTGCCATTAAGGGCATGAACCCCACCTCCGCGTTGGGCCCAGATGGACTCTCGCTTTAGTTCTTTGGGGCTTTCTGGAATGTCATCAAACCATACACTACAAAAAAAAGACACATCCGTGACATTTTGGGCCGAACAATTTTTTTTCTGTCATACATATGACACTTCTATGACAATAATTGTGACAAAACCCGGTATCATCATAGATGTGGTGGGCTCCTACTTCTATGGCAAAAAAACCATGATAGAACATGGGCTTTTCGTCCTGGTCGGGCCGGAGATGCAGCTGCATGACATTCCTTGGGCCGTCCATGATGGAAAAAACCGTGGTAGAAGCGAGGGGGAGGAAATTTCGGGGAGTTGCCGGTTACGATGGGAGGTCGGGGGCGGAGCGATGCACGTTTCTCTCATACACGTACGCGTGTGTGTGTGTGCGAGGCGTTGGCTCTAACTGAACCCGAGCGAGGCATTGGGCTCTAACTGAACCCGAGCGATTGCACTGCAGGCTACGCGTTACTGAACCCGAGCGATCGATCGATGGCTGTTAACTGAACCCGATGGAGCAATTCCTTCGCTAC
>NC_041393.1:236310273-236384111 GCF_002162155.2 Triticum dicoccoides
GTTTTGACCGTAGGAGGTCTGTTTCCTCTGTTTTGCGGTACGCCACACCCCTCCCGATCAACAGGACCTCCGTTTCGACCGTAGGAGGTCCGTTTCCTCCGTTTTGCGGTACGCCACACCCCTCCCCATCAACAGGACCCCGTTCCGAACGTAGGAGGTCTGTTTCCTCCGTTGTGCGGTATGCCAGGCCTCGTTTCCATCGCCTGTTCCGTCCAAGCCCTCCCGATGAACACGACCACGCATTCCGTCCCGACCCAGCCGGTTGGCTCCCATGCGTTCCGTTGCCTCCCGATGAACACGACGCATTCCGTTGCCTCCCCATGAACACGACGCGTTCCGTTGCCTTCCCATGAACACGACGACGACGTTGTTTCTCTGTTCCGACCCAACCATGTACGTATGCGCGAGTAGGCGTTTGAGACCCTGCACGTATGTACATACATGGCCGTATTTTCTTTCTTGCACCCTCGCCGATGTACGTACGTGTACATGCTATGTGCGCGCCTCTACTACGACACGTGTGCGCCTCTACATCCACCAGTATGTACGTACACGTTCGCGACCAGAATGACAACGCTACGTATGCTTCGACCAGGTGGGTCCGGACTGTCAGGCACTTCCTTGCATGCGAAGATGTAGCTGGTGGGTCCCAGCAGTCACGGGGGCGAATCATTTTGTTTTTCTTTCAGACGCACTTCCTTGCATGCGAAGATGTAGCTGGTGGGTCCCAGTAGTCAGGGGGCGAATCGTTTTTTTTTCCAGACGCACTTCCTTACGTGCGAAGGTGTAGCTGGTGGGTCCCAGCAGTCAAGGGGAAAGGTTTTTTTGCGAAATACGGTGGCCCGTCCTGTGGGTCCCCACTATTAGGTGGAGGAATAATTATTTTGCGCATAATAAGGAGGCACTTGCTTGCTGCGGCCGTGGACCCAGCTGTCAGCCTCTCCACGCATAGTACTCTTTCGATGGAAGTCGGTCGTTGACCACATTGACCACGCCGTGCCGAGAGCACCACGGCGGTGGCCGACGGCGAGGCCCAAGAAGGGGACAACACGAAGGCAGGGAAGACTCGGCAGTTGTTTCCCACGCGGTGGGGAGTACGACTGTACGAGGGTTTACTAGTTCGTCTGCCGTCGCCGGAGAATAACAGCAGGTGTGGGTGAGTAGAGGGATGGCTAGGCCAGCGATGGGAGTACGGTGGGGCGGTGAGGCCTGCGTGGCAGCACAGCTGGCCGTGGGGAGGAGGGAGCAGGCAGTCCCGTCGGCGTTTGTTTGAGCGGCTGGAGCAGGAAGAGCAGAGATTGAAGAAGCACGACGGCCGTTGGATGGACATCCAACCGTCATTGCTTGTGCGTCAACCTTTTTTTTAGGTAAGCCTCAAATCTGTGGAAAACGGCATACAACCCATCTGCCATTATTTCTAATAATTTACAGCCCATTTTCTAATTCTTAAGGTTTTTTTGGAGCCCATATTCTTTTTGTTAGCATTACAGCCCATATTGTGGCCACGGTTAAAAACTTATACGAAATTTTGCATATTTCGGTGCGGTCCGAACTATTTTTAATCCCGAAATTTCGACTCACATTCAAACTGATTTTAAAAATAAATGTATATCAATATAAAATCCAACAAATTCTCCATGCATAAAAATTAATGTAATTTAAATTCTCGAAATGAAAAAAAGATATTTGAAACTAATTGCCGGTTTGATGTGTTTTAAAAATGTACAGCCCATTTCTCATTACTGATGGGCCGTTTTCTCGGCCAGCCGAATGAAAGCTCTCCTCGTCTTGAAAGATTTGCAGCCCAACAGGCCTGACAAAGCGACTTACTTGGCAAATAAAAAAACTGGGATGTGGCCGTGGACCCAGCTGTCAGCCTCTACACGTACAATACTCTCCCAATGGAATGTCGTTGACCACATAGACCACGCCGCGCCGAGAGCATCAAGGCGGTGGATGACGGCGAGGCCTAGGAAGGGGACGACGCGGAGCCTGGGAAGACGTGGTAGTGGATGCCCACGTGGAGAGGAGTACAAGGGTTCACTGGTTCGGCTGCGGTGTGAGTCTGCCGTCGCCGCAGGGCCTGGCTAGCGGTGGGAGTAGTAGGGGGTGATGAGGCCTCAACGGCAGCACAGCCGGCCACTAGAGGCAGGAGCAGGCGGTCTCCCCGGCGCTGGTTTGGGCTGCTGGTGCAAGAAGAGCAGCGATTGAAGAAGCAGCAAGACCGTTCGATTCAAATCCAATGGTTACTGCTGCTAGAATCGTTTGTTGACTAAGTTGACAAGCCCTGCGTACGCGTCAATGTAGTAGGCCCACAAGTCAGCCTCCCAACCGGTGCGCCCCAAATATCAGTGGGAGGAATCATTTTTTTCGCGTAATAAGGAGGCAGTTGATTACGTGCGGCCAGGCCAGCGGAAGGAGTAGGGTGGGCCGGGGAAGCCTGCGTGGCATCACAGCGGGCCACAAGAGGAGGGAGCAGGGAGTCCCGCCAGCGCTAGTTTAGGCAGGAAGATCAGAGATTGAAGAAGCACGGCGGCTAGAATCGTGTGTTCACTGACAAAGCCTTGCGTAAACAAGTCAGCCTCAAAATCTGTGGCGTGTACAACCCATTTGCTATTATTTTATAATTTTTACTCATTTTCTAATTCATATGGAATTTATTGCAGCCCGTTTTCCATTTTTAGAATTACCGGCCATTTTCTGGTCAGTACCAGGGTCAAAAAATTAACTAAATATGTGGGAAATTTTTTCTAGGGAACGAAATATTCTTAATCCAAAAATTAATAGCCATACTAAAACAAATTTAAAAATAAATTAGTACTATGTCATGTTAAATCCAATAAAATACGTATAAGATATCAGTGAAGAACAAAATTTAAAAAAACTAACATCCCATTTGCTCGTCTTGAAAGATTTGCAGCCCAGTAATTCGGAGAAAACAAATAGGCCTAGCTTGGGTATTCTTCAAAAAGAAATACTGGGCTACCTATTTCCCCAAAGAACCGGTGCATGAGCATTTAGCTTTTTTTATTTATTTACTTATTTATGTTTAGGGGACCATGAGCATGTACCTGGGCCGGATTCATATGAGAGCCTCCCTTCCAGTTAATTATGGTCTTCTCTATTGGGCCTTCATCAGTGGGCTGCATGTTATCAACAAGTGGAAAATGTGTTCCATATGAAAAATAGTATGAGCTACGTACGGTACTGGGCACTAAAGGATCGAACTGTGCAACGACTTCCAAAACATTGTGTTTGTGGTTCTAACAACACATTTATATTCAACCAACAGACGAAATATACTACTGATTGTACATTGAAAACAGCAGCAACAGCAATCAGGGCTGGGGGTGCAACAGAAGCAGTAATCAAGCCAGAAGAGTGAAGACGCTGCTCTCTCTTCCAAACCAAACATCAACCATCATTACAAAAGGGCTACCAAAAAAGAACAAGTGTATGCATCAAACTAAATAAAGATCCTACTACACCAAGTG
Organism: Triticum dicoccoides; assembly: GCF_002162155.2. NCBI lineage: Eukaryota > Viridiplantae > Streptophyta > Magnoliopsida > Poales > Poaceae > Triticum > Triticum dicoccoides. Next base: position 236,313,768 of record NC_041393.1, read on the forward strand.
TACGCACCTAACTAACTGGCTCGGTTAGACGTTACTATTTATTAAGCTGTGGAGATTGGCCGACGGCTTGAACCAGATGGGTGCCTGACGGGGGAAACTCCAGCCAGCAGGTCGAAGTCTGATACTTGCGACCCTCTCTCCTACTTTGGGCTGCAGAGCGTGGCGGCACATATCAGGGTATGGTGCATGCAGAGACGCATGGTACATTGTGTACACACAATTTTGCCTGATGAACGAAACCGCGTTGCCATCATGATCCTTGCCGTCGGTTATCTCCTGGTTAATCGGATAATTCAGTCCAACAAACAGAGAGCGTGTACCAAGGCTACTTACCAGCCTCCAGTCAAAAATTCCTGAAGGCCCAGAGAAGCTGGGATCCTGCTCAAAGACCTTGCAGTGACTGTGATTGTATTCCGCGAAACAACACGTCCGGTATGTACGAACGATCATCAATCTTTCACCGTCATCTGATCGAGCCAGGAACCACCTGCAACTGCCATGCCGCTTTTCTTTGAAAGGTTCTGGGATTAGGAAGGGTAGGGACACCAGGCGGCCTACAACATCATATCAAGTTGGAGTCAAATAAAAAAGGGCTCTTGATTTAGTCAATCTTAAGAACAAAATGTTATGAGCATGAATATTTTTCCAGTAAATGTTGACAGTAATATAAGCAAGCCATCATGATATCATAGGAAAGTAACATACTGTTGTAACAGCCGTTTGTAGCGATGACTGGAGTAGGCCAGCAATACGTCCAACCATAGAAGGAGTCGACAGCGTAAATGAAGCCCTTGTGTTCAATGGCATCAGAGAACCATGGAGGATGAATGATCTTGCGATGGACGTGCAGATTTATCCACTTACCGCAGTGACCTGTCAAATAGGCAAGACCGCGATTGCAGAACGCAATTAGCCTGAAATCTTTATAATTCCCATATCTTGTGGGCACTTGGCAGATTACAACCTTGAGCAAATCAAACTTGGTATCATGTTGGCTACTGTAAGATTCCGAGTATTCTGGGCCGCGGTGCCAAAGTAGTGCAGTGTTAATCGAAGGAAGGGGGATCAATTGCCGGGTGTAGACCTCCACGAGCATCTAGCTGTCGCGACCGTCGACGAGCACCATCCAAGACATGTTCATGTCGACCCAATACATACCGTAAATGTAGCTGAGGCTGACGGGGATCGGATCACAGTGAAGGGGGTTGATGCTCGCCACCCTACGATCGTTATGCTGCGTGACATGCCGTTTTTGAAGATCAGGCGGCATCAGCAAGCAAGGAGCTGGCTTAAAAAGCTCCGGCCTGAGGGCTTTGAGTAAACGGTACAGCCCTGACGAGCACGCGGCGAGCGACATGGTACTGAGATTGTCCACACGCGAAACAATGAGCTTGATTACCTCTATGGGGAGCAAATTCCAGCCACTCTTTCGGCGGACGCTGCTCGGTTTTGCCATTGTTAGTGCTTGGGTTTCGGACGAGGGGGGGAGGCGCCTTAGCGGGGATGGAAGCTTGGATGAGATTATGTGCGGACAAAGATGGAGAAGCAAATATGTGCTACGGGAAGTGGACACGTGATGATGACTATAGCACACCACTTGACTTACGAGACACATACCAGTAGCGTAGGGTCATATCGATGCCAGACAACTTTCTTGAGCGATCACAGTACTGGTACTCCCTACAGTACCTACAACAGTACTATGCCCTAGCTTGCTAGAGTAGAGTAGTAGAGTAGGACTCTGCTCTACTACTAGCACCGGAGGAGTAGTATATTCTAATCTAAAATAGTTACAAACTTCGATGCCTGATCGTGGAACAACTACGAACCGTGCTCAAAGACCTTGTCTACATGGTGTTTGGACTTATATGCAAAACAAATAGCAAGATGCCCGTGCATTGCATGGCACACCATCATCACCAACTCGGTTTTTTCTCTACTCCTACTCCTATAAAAGACTCAGTTGGTGATGATGGAGGCGAGGAGGCGTGTTCAGTCGGGCGTGCAGTGGACGGCGCAGCACTATTCGATTTGTTAAAAAAAAGTACTTGTAGAGATAGAGACATAGGGAGGAGCACGAGGTAAGGCCTTATATATAAATGTGGAGAGGGGTGCTGGCATCTTTTGTAAAATTGTCATAGTTGGCTTTCTATCCGTCAGATATAGATCGGACGGTCTATATTACAAGATGGCAGGCATACCATCATCACCAACTCGGCTTTCTATAAGAGTAGATATATATAGATATAGATAGATAGAGACTAGGGAGTACTAGTAAGGACACCATCTACTGCTTCGTGTGCTACTCCTGCGCTCCATTCGGCGGCCGCAACGTCCCCTATAGCCACTCCCTCCTGCGCTCCATTCGGCGGGCGCTGTTGAAATCTGGGGAGCGCACTCTCGCGACTGCTGGCAGCCACAACTTCACCGACGACGACTTCTTCCCCGACCTCGGCAGCCTCTTCCTCAAGGACATGGGCGACAACCTCAACGCCAATGGTCCTGCTCCCGTTGCACCATATGTGTTTCTGTCCTTCCTGTTCGAAATCATGGTAGGATTCATGTTTCTACTCTGTATCCTACTACTATGCTAGTCCACATGATTAGTTTCATATCTGTTATAGCCATCATGATTTATTTTGTGCTTATTCGGATTAAATCTCGTAGTAACTTGCTCACATATTCAACTGGCGCAACGTCCCCTACAGTCACTCCCGTTTCATGGACGGCCTGGTCGATGCCTCCAAGGAGCCCTTCATCCACTGCTATGAGTGCCCGATGCCGTTTTGTGGCTCGCCGGCGGACATGGTGCATCACCTCACGGATGTGTGCAGCAGTCACTGTTGGCCCTTGGCGGAGAACTGTTGGGGAACGTAGCAGAAATTCAAAATTTTCCTACGCGTCACCAAGATCTATCTATGGAGAAACCAGCTACGAGTAGAAGGAGAGTGCATCTACATACCCTTGTAGATCGCTAAGCGGAAGCGTTCAAGTGAACGGGGTTGATGGAGTCGTACTCGTCGTGATTCAGATCACCGATGATCCTAGTGCCGAACGGACGGCACCTCCGCGTTCAACACACGTACAGCTCGACGATGTCTCCCACGCCTTGATCCAGCAAGGAGAGAGGGATAGGTTGAGGAAGACTCCATCCAACAGCAGCACAACGGCGTGGTGGTGATGGAGGAGCGTGGCAATCCTGCAGGGCTTCGCCAAGCACCTACGGGAGAGGAGGAGGTGTCACGGGAGGGAGGGAGGCGCCAAGGGCTCAGGTATGGATGCCCTCCCTCCCCTCCACTATATATAGGGGCAGGGGAGAGGGGGGAGGCGCAGCCTTGCCCCTTCCTCCAAGGAAGGGGTGCGGCTAAGAGGGGGGAGGAGTCCATCCTCCCCAAGGCACCTCGGAGGTGCCTTCCCCCTTTAGGACTCTCCCCTTTTTCCTATATCTTGGCGCATGGGCCTCTAGGGGCTGGTGCCCTTGGCCCATGTAGGCCAAGGCGCACCCCCTACAGCCCATGTGGCCCCCCGGGGCAGGTGGCCCCACCCGGTGGGCCCCTGGGACCCTTCCGGTGGTCCCGGTACAATACCGATGACCCCGAAACTTGTCCCGATGGCCGAAACAGGACTTCCTATATATAAATCTTTACCTCCGGACCATTCCGGAACTCCTCGTGACGTCCGGGATCTCATCCGGGACTCCGAAAAACATTCGGTAACCACATACAAACTTCCTTTATAACCCTAGCGTCATCGAACCTTAAGTGTGTAGACCCTACGGGTTCGGGAGACATGCAGACATGACCGAGACGTTCTCCGGTCAATAACCAACAGCGGGATCTGGATACCCATGATGGCTCCCACATGTTCCACGATGATCTCATCGGATGAACCACGATGTCAAGGACTTAATCAATCCCGTATTCAATTCCCTTTGTCTATCGGTATGTTACTTGCCCGAGATTCGATCGTCGGTATCCAATACCTTGTTCAATCTCGTTACCGGCAAGTCACTTTACTCGTTCCGTAACACATCATCCCGTGATCAACTCCTTGGTCACATTGCGCATATGATGATGTCCTACCGAGTGGGCCCAGAGATACCTCTCCGTTTACACGGAGTGACAAATCCCAGTCTCGATCCGCATAAAACAATAGATACTTTCAGAGATACCTGTAGTGCTTTATAGTCACCCAGTTACGTTGTGACGTTTGATACACCCAAAGCACGCCTACGGTATCCAGGAGTTACACGCTCTCATGGTCAAAGGAAGAGATACTTGACATTGGCAAAGCTCTAGCAAATGAACTACACGATCTTTTGTGCTAGTCTTAGGATTGGGTCTTGTCCATCACATCATTCTCCTAATGATGTGATCCCGTTATCAACGACATCCAATGTCCATAGCCAGGAAACCATGACTATCTGTTGATCACAACGAGCTAGTCAACTAGAGGCTCACTAGGGACATATTGTGGTCTATGTATTCACACGTGTATTACGATTTCCGGATAATACAGTTATAGCATGAATAAAAGACAATTATCATGAACAAGGAAATATAATAATAATACTTTTATTATTGCCTCTAGGGCATATTTCCAACAAGAACATCAAGTACGACACGTGCTACCGGTTCACCATGCCGGAGTCGCTAGAGGATCACCATCGCCTGCTAGTCTTGGAGGAGGACGGCAGCGTCTTCCTCTTGATCGTGGGCACTGGCGAGGCCCGCGCAGGCCGCCGCCCCGTCTTTGTAATGTGCGTCATGGGCGTCGCCGCTGACGCTAACACTGACATGAGGCAGATGTACGGGTGCGTGGTTAATGTTACTACCCCTCCGGGCGCGTGCGGCGAAACCAGTCTCATCAGACAGACTTGGACTCTGAGGAGCTGGGACTATCCCGCCAATGTGGACTTGGAAAACCCATGGCATCCGTTCCATCCTTTACCCGCCAACTCGGTGCACGGAGACTCCAAGGAGGTTCACCTGGACATACGCATTATCAAGTGCACTTAGAAAACATGTAGTGTGTGTGTGGGCGCTTATGGCCCGTGTCTTTGCCGCTTTTGATTATGTAAGCTTGTCATTAAACTTGAGTGGCTTTCGCCGCAGTCCTTCCTGTGAACTGCTCCTCTCAGTGAGCTGATGTAAGACACTTTGGGTTTCATTTGATAATGGAACCGGGGAGGAGCCTCCCTGTTCTTCTAAAAATACACATTATCAAGTTAAATGTTGATCATTAGTCTTCGCTCAATGTAATCCGCTGTCTAAGCATGTGGAGACTTCCAGGCATGATCTTGCTCTATTGGAGTATCGCGCATGAATAAAAGTGTATCCGTTTATGGTTTAGTCTAGAATCTTCCATGTATGAATTTTTACTACAATACTGGTGAAAGACTTACGATGAACCATTTCTTACATCTCCTATGCGCCCTTGCAAGTCATCCTGATTTAATCCCTCCGTCTAGGTGTATAAGGGCATGGTTAATATTACTTAATAGTATAGCCAACTGTTGACTATAAGAAAGTGCCATGTCATCTGTAGCCAACATGTATAACAATCGATACTCAAAAACTAATTCTTAAAGATCATTTCTTGCAAAGCACAATAAGTGTTATTTCTTCACAAGTTTTTGATGCAGGTTGAATAGTTGAACGCTTTTGTTTGCAAAAGATACCTTTTTATCTATTTCACACGAATGTTTGTGAGCTCTAGAGATGAGATAATATCCGAAGAAACCTATCGATACCCGTTACACATGAGATGACCCCCACATCCTTTGTCAAAATAAACAACTCCCCGATCAATGCATTTCACTCTTTGGTGCAACGCACGGGCACCTTACTACTATAGATTAGTACGACCAAAAATTGAACTAACATTATATATAGTGCGATAAATACTGATGCATGTCACCTAAAATTATATCATTCAAAATCATAGGGCTTCTTCTATTTTTAGCGGTCCACGACCACAAGTATTGAGCTATAACCAAAACTATGTTCAAATACGAATCCAACGATATAGTTTTTGTTGACATGCACTACCATTTTGTCAGTTAAATCTTTAGTCAAATTCAATGGGGGACTACTAAACCACGACCGATGTAGTACAAGTGTAGAGGGCGGCGCTGCACGGGAGTCTCACCTCTCACCCCGCTCGTGGCGCGGCAGTAAAGCCGTCATATCACAAAACCCAACCACTCCCAGTAATAAATGGCCTGGTAAAATAAACAGACAAGCAACCATCACATCCCTCCGTCTTTTTTGCATTTCATCTCTCTGCATTTACTTTCTCCGGTTCATCTCCCACACTCGATCCCTAGCTACTACTCCTAGGGCCAGTTCTTTTGGCGGCTTCCCCATCTTTTCCCACAAGACTAGTCATAGTGGAGAGTAACAATAAGGCGCCTCACTCATTTATTTGGGCTTCTAAACTACTACTCCATCCTGGTTTATTCCTCACCATTGTAATTTGTGCTAAATTTTGACCAAAGATTTAACTGATCAAATGTTACTCAAAACACTTAGGCACGGTGCATCTAGGTGTGTAAGTCATCTTACGAAAACCAAATAATCCCAAAACACTTAGGCACGGTGCATTAACTTCTACCTCGTTTCTTGTTTCTTGACATATCAACCAATAAGAGATAAAGAGTGTGCATGCTTTTAATGACTTGAGATATCAAACACGACATACAGTGGTTAGTTCATTGCATGCAATACTATTAATTAGCAAATAAACATTAATGTTTCTCGTTTTCTCCTCCTCCTTGGTCACGGTGCACAGTCTAAGATGACTTACTCACCTAGACGGATGGAGTAGTGCATGTGACATGCACTAACATTTCATTAGTTAAATTTATGATCAAAATTTGACACAGATTACAACGGGGACCAATAAACCAGGACGGAGGTAGTAGTTATGGGATTACTAATCTAGAAGCCTAAAAGAACTGGCCCCTGGTACTCCTACTAGTAGTAGTACTCAAGTTGGAATTCCAATTGCACGGCACAACTTGTTAGGCAAAAAACTCGATACAGGGTGTAGGAAGCGGTTTCGGAATTTGCATGCCTTTCCAACCAGTGAGATACTCCGTACAAAGTACGACAGAGAAATAACCATAGAGAAGGAAGCTAAAAGAAAACAACCGAACAAGCATTTTTGCATTTTTTTTGCATTGAATCGTTTCACAAGCTTGACTAGTGTTGTTTTTCTACTTTTACAAAAACCGCATCGTAATGTTAAAACGTGCATTTGCACGTACACAAGTAATAGTAGTACTCCCTCTGTCTAGGTGTACAAGTCTTCCCTCCCTCTTGGTCACCGTGCACAACCAAAGATGACTTATTGACCTGGACGGAGGGAGTAGCACAGTCTGCAAGCATATATCGAGAGAGACGTGTAGTCCGATAGTATATAGTAAAGTTTGTGCTATATGCACGTACTTGCAAAATGCGTAATAATACACAATGTTTCCAAACTTTCCCTTTTACATACTTAATTAAGGACGCTAAAAATTCCTGAACGTTTGGGATTTATCATTTGCGTCCCAAAACTAATGAGATCACCTTACAAAACAAAAATTATACTCTTCCTAAAAGCCACGACGCTCGCAGGAGCGCTTGCGGCGCGCCACGAGTGCCCTGGTGCGCGGCCGTTTCCCAGCGCGCCGACACAACGCCTCTTCCTCAGCCTCGCAACTCGCGAGGTGCTGATTGGCGGCTTGCTGGTGGGGCGAGCGCGATCTCACCGGTGTGGTGATCCGGCGCCAACAGGTACTCCTCCTGGTTGGAAGCGTGCACCCGGTCCACGTACCGCCAAGCGTAGATGAGGCGCTTGGGCCCAACTGCACTCAGGGCGTCGGCACAGGCGTCTTCCGCCACCCTCACGGCTCTCGCACGAGCCTTCTGCCAAAGAACCAATTGCTTGACTCTCTCGGACGCGACATAGATCTCCCAAAAAGCTTGTTGCGCGGTGCGCTTCTCTTCCTCGGCCTTCTTCTCCGCCTCTATTTTGGCGTGCTCTGCTGGAGGCAAAGCCTCCCACAAGGCGACATCCATTTCTTTCCAAAGCTCCTCAAGGCTGGGGGGGCTCGGCGGGCAGCATGGCGTTCTCCTCGTAGCGGGGAGCCGACGCGTCCTCCGACGCACATGCTGACGAGATTGGGAACACCGACGCGTCCACCTCGACGCGTCGCGGCGAGGAGCGGAACACTGACGCGTCCTCCCCGACTAGTGGCGGCGAGGAATGGAACAGCGACGCGTCGCGTCGTGGCGAGGAGCAGTACACCGATGCGTCCTCCTCGACTAGTGGCGGCGAGGAACGGAATAGCGACGCTTGACTGTCCGCGCGGTGCAGCGAGGGGCTCCTAGGGCTTGGGAGGGGCGATACCATGGTGGTCGACTTGAGAGGGAGGGGGAGGAGATAGCGATGAACGTGAACGTGAGGGGGAGGAGATAGCGATGTCGTGGGAGGCGCAGTATTTATAGCGAGCAATGGCACACCTAAGTAAGATATGGACTGAGCTGCACTGACTTAACTGCAGGTCCAGTTGTGTCACTGACATGTGGGCCAGTACACTGCTGGGCCCGTATGTCAGTGACCCAATGCACCTGAAGTTAAGTAAAAGCTACCTGGGCATATTTGTTGGAGTAAATTACAGGGGAGCGAAGGGGTGGAAATATTTCTGGTCACAACGGATTGGACGAGCGTGGGGGGAGGAGAGTCATGCATGCAGATTTTTTCACACGGGGTGGAGTGGTGAGACCGCCGGAGGGATAAGGAGAGTTTGGCAGGCATATTGTTTCCACACATGGAGAGGAAACGAGTTGGAGACGAACGGGCTTCCTGCAGGTATGGGGAACGGTGCATAATAAGTCATCTTGCATGCCGGGCTAGGTATAGTTTCAAGTCATCAAAAACATACACGCCCCACACATGTTCTTATTTCAAGGTGCACTAAATTATTGCATGCGATGATTAAGGCTGGCCATCATGGTGGTATCTTAGCTGGTATCATGCACACGGGAATAGCAAACATGCTGATGTGGCAAAGAATTAAAGAAGAGAGGGAGGTTAGAGTAACTAGTGTTCATGCATGCATTGGTAAACACATTTTTTTGTGAAGAACGACAGCATTAGTTGAGTACTTTTGCAGACTTCAAAAACTATTCCATCACCTCTACTATCTTGCTAAGAGTAGGTGAAATTTTTGAGTCGAGCCCTTTAAGCTAGAAGGGAGGTAGTGGTACTCTAATAGCTAGGTGTGTAAGTCATCTTACGAAAACCAAATAATCCCAAAACACGTAGGCGCGGTGCATTAACTTCTACCTCGTTTCTTGTTTCTTGACATATCAACCAATAAGAGATGTGGTGTACATGCTTTTAATGACCTGAGACTATCAAACATGACATGCAGTGGTTAGTTCATTCCTTGCAATACTATTTAATTAGCAAATAAACATTAATGTCTCTTGTTTTCCCCTCCTCGTTGGTCACGGTGCACAGCCTAAGACGACTTACTCACCTAGACGGAGGGAGTATCAACATTCACAATGTCAAATCAATATTTATACACTCATTATAAAACGTAGTTCTTATACTCATTATAATCAGTATTGTAGATATTGATATTTTTAGTATAAATTTTTTTTTGACCAGGAATAGTAGGAAAGGCTCCTACTGTGTTACTATATTATAATAATAATTAAGCTGTACAATGGGTATTTACATGATGGGGGGGGGAAGATACAAGTTGCCAACTTTGTGGCAAGCAGCACTAAGAAAAACAGAGAGAAACCACTAAAGGGAGTGCACAAGGTTCAGCACAAGGAGCCTATGCTCCTCCTTGACTCTATGTTGAAGAAGCCCAAAATCTCTCTTGAATCTATCCAGCCAGGAGGTTAGAGATGGTGTGATTGCTAGAAAATACTTACTATTCCTCTCCTTCCAAATACTCCAGGCTGCCACAATGAATTTCTCAAGGAATAGTGGGGTGGGATGAGAGTTTCTGTGATCTTCAACAGCTTGTATTCGGCCAAGGAAAGGTTCCCAATTAAGCCCAAGTTTGGCCCAACAAAGTTTACTGAAAGTGCATGTGAAGATCATGTGTTCCACTGTTTCCTCAATGTTCAAACCACATAGGAGGCAATTGTGGTCATCTCCTATGTTGTAGTGCCTCCGTTTCAACATGTTCCTCGTATTGAGCCTGTCATGGAAGAGCAACCAAGCAAAGACTTTCAACTTCATCGTGCATTTTGAATCCCAAATCCATCCAAATATCTGCTGCACTTGGACATCTTTGAAGAAGAATTTGTAGTAGTCCGTTGATTTGTAGATGGTTTTACCCCACGTGTAGTGCCAAATATCCGTGGATGACGAGGATGGTTGTAGATAAGCCATAATTGTCTACAAGTCTCTAACCTCCCCAAGGGCTTGGGGGGTCAAGGGAGGTGGAACGTTTCTTCTAGCGAAATTATTCCCAGGAAATTTTTGACCGAAACATCCTCACGGAGAGAGTGAGAGAAGGCCCTAGGATGGGAGTCTTGAAGAATTTTCCCTGACCACAGATCTTTCCAAAACAAAGCCGTGGTGCCACACACAATATTGATTTGAGAAATCCCACAAAACTTAGGGGTGAGCTTGAGTACGTCCTTCCACCAGAATGAGCCGACTGGATCCGAGGCATGAGGAATTTTTTGGGTGTAATAGGAGTCCCATGTGAGCTGCACCCAGGGTATATCCAACTTGTTATAGAACTTGTGTAGGAACTTCAGAAGCAATGCTTCATTCTGTACACGAAGGTTAAGCACTCCCAGCCCTCCCTTCTTTTTAGGTTTACATACCATGTCCCAAGCCGCCAGAGAGTTACACTTATCACCTTGTTCAGTCTTTGATGCATGTCAAAGCGTGGAGGAAGCGGAGCTTATGGCTTGCATTGTCGGTCTCTACATAGGTATTTCTCTTCATAATCCTGTAATTTTAGAGACTGATTGCGCTTTTGTGGTAGTGTCTCTTGCATCAGGGGACTATGACAGGTCTGCTATGCGTGACCTGAAGATGAAAGCGTTGAGCATCTCGAAGTTGATCAACAATCTTCAATTGTCAAACATTAGCCGTTCGGCCAATAAGGTGGCACACTTAATCGCTAAGTATAGCTTTGACAATAGATTAGATGGTATTCTTGTAAATAACGTACCGCCCTGTGTGGTGAATATTGTATCGAATGAGTGTACTGGTGTGGCTGGTTAATTAATATAAGGTGGTGTTCAAAAAAAGTATATATTTGGTCAAACACTTTGCAAACGGTTGAAGGGAGTAAAAAGGACCAAAGGGAGTATCATGCATGCAGAGTAGGCAAAAAAAATTGCTCATTTATAGCCGGTCGAAGTCTCAAAGGGCGCAACCGCGTGAGGGAGGCGAAGGTCGTGGGAGGCGCGACGGTTGACGGAATTAAGTGAAGTTACATCCACGCGCCGGCATGGCGTGCGAACGGGCAGAAGCTATACCGTCAGGCCTACGATATGGGTCTAGTAGACATGACATCTAGTGGGTCCCGCATAGTTCTCGAGAACTCTTTGGGGGCTTGCAGCCATTTATCCACTGGGCAAGCCAGGAACCCCACGCCGTTCGCACGCCCTACTCGTCCCCGTCTTCTACCTCACAACAGTTCACTCCCAGTCGTCCCGTCCTTTCATATTAGTTCGCTCCCAGTTTTTGTGGGGTACAACAGTTCAACTTCTCCTAACCCTCCTCCAAAATCCATGGCCTCCCAAATCTCCATGGTCGCCGCTGAGTACCAGGTTAGATCCATCACCGGTGATCAGTTCGTCGTCATCTACACACGTGGATCCGCGACAGTGAAAGCATGGCTTGCTCGCTTCCTACGCATGTTCAACAGTTCAACGGATGAGTGGGTCGCTGGACTAGATGTTGAGTACACCACAGTCCTAGGACGAGAGAAGGATCTAAAGGACAAAGAGAGGAAGAAGCCCGCCGTGATCCAAGTTTGCGTACATAATGTTTGCTTGGTCTACCACATATGCCGTGCCGACGTTGAGTGCCAGGATTTTAAGAACTTCCTCAAGGACAAAAGAGTGAAATTCGTTACTGTAGGATTTAAGAACGACAAGGATGTCCTGCGTCGGATAGGTCTCGTTGTAGGCTAGCCCTTCAATCTCCAGAAGGCAAGCCTGGTGTCCTCCTCTCAACCTTCAATGCTGACGCTGGTAGCAGCCATGATTGATCCTTCGTACGCTAAACTGAAGAAACCTCATCACGAGTTTCATCATGCATGGGAGTCGAAGACATTAGATGAAGATCACATCCTGTACGTAGCAATGGATGCCTACCTTTGTTTAAATATCTACATGGGTTGGATGAAGAAGCAGAGCCCAGTGTCCGGTTCAAGCAAAGAAGCATCGGCGAAGAGGAAGAGGAAGAGGGGCGTGGACGAAGTCAAGGATGTGGACTCGAACTCCGAGTAGGTGGCAGTGCCGTCGCTCATGCTGGTTCTACTGCAGTGTCAAGCTGACTAGTTGCTTAGTTTATTTTCAAGGGTGTGTTGTGCTGAGGCCCCAACAGAACTATGTTTATGTTCTTTCTCATTATTTGAACTGTTTAGTACGTAGAGTAGTACTAGTACTATGTCTTACTACTGTTCTTCTTGCAGTTGGTACTACTGCTCGTACCTTCGTGTTCCTACTGTACTTAATACGTTTGTACTAGTAGTATAATTTGGGCCAGTCGATTTGTGAAATAAGTTTGACGGAGCGAAGGAAGAAGATGGCAGAAGAGGTGGAAGAAGCCCTTCTAGCCATCCATGTTGCATCAAACGGCTCACATGAGTCGACTGACCCAAATTGCTCCTTCAGATTACAGGATCCATGTGGCATTCAAGGTCTCAAAGGTAGATTCCGCGTCTGCACCCGGTTTGCGGGCTCGACGCGCGCGCGACCGGCTTCTGCCGCGACATCCACCATGCGCGCCTCCTCCGTGCGGGCGGAGACGACAATGACACGCTAGTTCCTCCTCGCCGGTGTGCTGGAGCATGCGCTCGTCCTCCTCTTTGTACGTTGCGTGCATAGATGTGGCTCCACCAGCTGCTCGCATGCTTGGCAGCGCGGCGGCATGGCGAGGAGGGACTGCAGACGACGTGAGCGTGCGAGCCTTCGGCTTCATGGCACAGGGATGGCGGCGACACGGCGGTGATGGGCGAGAAATTGTTGGCCGGAGCAGGCGGGCGCCGGCATGCGCAATGGCGGCGCCGGCATATTGATGAGTGCGCATATGAGAGCTTACTTAAGTTTTATATGAGGTTGGTCAAACTTAAAAGAAAACCGTACTAGTACACGTAAACATTAGACTTATGCAGCACTTTTATTAAAAAAATTGAAATTAGTACCACAGCCACGATACGGAATCTTGTGCAAGCGCGTGAACCTTAGCCGTGCGGTCGATCGAATGGTGCGTCACCGTGTCGCGCTCAAAGGACATCCACCAAACCTTTTTGTGTGTGTGAAAACAATCCTCGAATATTACTCAACTTTTTTTTCCTGGGAAAGTTCTTGACGATGCAATATTTCCATATATTTGAATTTAGCTCCAGTTTGTGTTTATTTGGATTTGGACGTTTTAGGTGCGCCCTAGTTTTTTTTAATACTTATTTTGTGTGTCTGAGTGAGAGAGAACGTGTGTATGTGTCCATATGTGTGTTGTGGCGGAAGGGCAATGTGGAGACGGTGTGCGTGTGATACAGACATAGAGAGGTGTGAATGTGCAAATGATCATGCATGAGTGAGACATAGACAGATGCTGATACGTTGTGTATACATGAGAGAATGGTCTTCTAGTTTACTTGTGTGTGTGTGTGTGTGTGTGTGTGAGAGAGAGAGAGAGGAGCATCCGTAACACAACAACCATCTCTCTCGATTCGTCCGTCCCTCGCACGATCGCATGCAACATATGCATCAACACGCACATTTTGACACCCTCACTCGGCCCCTGCCCACCTCAAGGCCCGCACAATCTCTTCATGAATACCCATTTCTCTCCTTAGGTTTGTTTTCGCTCAATATCTGACACACACACACACACACAAACACAAACACACACGCGCGCGCGCAGCACAACACACACACACACACTCCCCCGAGCACACAATTCATCCCCATCCAAGGTTATATGGCGACCACTCTCGCTTGTGCTTCTTTGCACCCCAACATGCACAACACCTCAATCTTCAAAGAGGGCATCAAGCAGATCGAAGACGGCGACCACACCGCACTAGAGAATGCGGGGTCATTTGGAAGCAGGTTGATGTGACGATGGCTGACTGACTCCTCCCCCCACCACCCTCTCTCTCTTGCACAAAATTACCAATCCCTCTCTCCCCCGCACAAAATTATCAATCCCTCAACCCATGAGATCCTTCCCCTCTCGTCCATGTTTTTCCAGCTCTCTCATCAAACATGTTGTCTCTTTTCCTTCCACATATACAGAATCACGTATATTACATGTCTCCATCTTTCTCACAGACCTAACTTCTTCCTCTCTCTCCTTCTCTTTCTCTCTCTCTCTCTCTCTCTCTCTCTCTCTCTCTCTCTCTCTCTCTGTCTCGTTAGGTTTGTCTCCTGCTCTCTCGTCCACATACATACAATCTTTCCCGCCCTATCTGCTCTGTCTTCAAAAGCTCTCTCTGCACATTTCATTCACACAATGGGATATGTCAAAATGTTGCTTCTATAATGGCTGATGTAGAGTTTTGGTTGTTTTTGTTGCATCCTACAAAGTAATAACTATGAAATGCATTTAGATTCTCATTTGACTGGGATTATGTGAGTTTGAGCATGTTGTGAAGTACTATAGACCTTGTATACATCTTGGGATTCGACAATGATTGTAACTATTGAATTGTATAGACCATTACATTCGAAGTCAATAGCCTAATATATTTATTTCACAATTTCAACAAATGATTAGTTCACTACAAACTAAGAAAACAAATGTGTACTCCCTCTGTTTTTATTTAAGTCCGCGTATTAGCATTGGTCAAAGTCAAGTTTTGTAAACTCTCAGAAAGCTTATAACAAAAAATATAAACATATACAATAACAAATAAATACCATTAGATTCATTATTGAATGTACATCCACATCATACATATTTGTTATGGTAAATGTTTATATTTTTATATAAACTTGGTCAAACTTTAGGAAGTTTGACTTCGGTCAAACCTAATATGCAGAGTTTACTACTACTACTCGCTAGTTGCTTAGCCGAATCACTCAACACGCCACACGGGGAGTCCAGTGTCACAAAATTTTGAGGTCGGCGGGAAATCTCCCGCGATCCTGATTCGAGCAGTGGGAAGTTACCATCATAGCCTTCGGAACAGGCCTACGGACGACGCTTGGTAGGGGGCTGTTTTTGTAACTTCAGGTTCACCCTACCCAACCAGCCCCACCCCGGCACCCAGAGTAGTACACCTGAATACTCCCCATTTTCTATCCCCACCGCAAAATAGACTTCTCCACGGCACCGCAGCCTTCGTGCTCCTCCCCTTTACATTGGCGCACTCGCCCACCGCAGCGCATCTGCCTCATCGACGACTCGTACGCCGCACTGGAGCCGGTCCACCGTCGTCGTCATAGACGGGGCCTCTTCCCCGGCATCGTCTTCCACGGTCTCGGATCTGCTTCCCGGAAGCCGACAACAAGCGCAGAAGTACCACTGTTGTGGACAATGAACTGACTCCCGTTGCCGACGATGACTCACAGAGGCCGCCGCGACCATCATTCTCCTCCTCGATTGGTAATGTGTGTATTGAATCACTTAGCAGTACATGTGCAGTTCCAATTTTGTTCATACCTACCCTTCAATTTTCCTGGGTGCTATTGTTCCCGTAAAAGTAATTGGTTATAGCCTCCATTGTCCAACAGAATATCAGCTTCTAATTGTGTGTCGCTCCTGTATCGCACTGTGCTTGGGTAGGTTTTTCATCTGCAACCAGCAGTGTGGCAAATGATGGAAAGGTTTTTAGAACTAGCAAGATGCCCATGCGTTGCATGCATAAGGATGCATTTGTATGAGTAGTTTATCTTGTGGGAGAAAAGGATGAACGAGGGAAGGCCTTATTTGCAAATCTGGAGAGGGGTATGGGTATCTTTTTGCAAAATTCCCATTTGTTTCCTTCCTATCTGTCAGATATAAATCGGACGGCCTATACTGCAAGAAAAAAAGTATAGAGAAAAAAAAGTAGACAGTAAAGGAAGTAGAGATAAATATTGAATATAAAATATAAAATAAATATAACTGTAGAGAAGAGAGTAGAGATAGTAGAGACGCCGGGAAAGGATCGCGCGCGCGTGGGAAAAAGCAGTCGGGCGTGCGCTAGTTTTGGCGCGCGGCGTTCAGCGCGCTTTATAAAATCCAACGCCCTCCCACCACTCTGTGCCTTGCCACCGCTCTGTGCCTCTCCACCGCTCTCTCCCTGCTCTTTTTCGCCTCGCCGCCGCCGCACCACCATGCCGCCGCGTCGACGGGAAACTTGGGGATACCGCGGCGTCTGCGCGCGCCCCTCCGGCGGCTTCTCCGCCGAGATCCGGTTCTGCGGGATGCGCCTCGGCCTCAGCAATTTCGACACCGCCACCGAGGCCACCCGTGCGTACGACGCGGCGGCGTGGCGCCTCCGGTGGCCTCATAGAACATTGAACTTCCCCAACGTGCCGACGGGGGAGCGGACGCAAGAGCTCGCGCCTCTACAGCGGCTTAGCACCGACGAGGATCGTCACGACAATCGGAGGCGGGAGCACCGTCTCCGCATCACCGAGATGGACGAGGAAGCCATTGCGCTGTGGCGCCAACACTTCCCGCAGGACATCATCAACGAGCGCGAGTTCTACATGCAAAGGAGGGCGGAGAGGGATAAGAGGAGGGCGGAGCGAGCCACCTATCGCGAGGACAAGCGTAGGCGAAAAGTGGACGCTTAATTCAACATAAGGCTAGGAGCAGCGTCGCCCTAGGAATCCGACGACGATCGGTATCTTCACGCCTACAGTCAGATGTCGGAGGAGGACATCACCGAGGAGCAGTAGGACGAGGAGGAGTAGTTGAATTATCTTTTTTTATCTATCTATGCTGAGAACTATCCTCTACTCTCTAGTATCTACTTCTCGATCTCAGCACTGTAAACCCTTTTTTAAAGCGCCGCGCGTTGTGATTCTGTTGGAGATGCTCTAACATGGCAAACGAGTGCTTTAATGTTGCCCAGAAGATGCGCGAGTATTACTAGTAGTATTTTTCTTGCCATGTTGAGATTTTAAAACCATGAGTGTGAACATGCAGAGGAGCAATGAAGACCAAACACGGGATATTTGGGACATCTTCAAGGAGCATGGCAAGTTAAAGAGGAGCTACACCGAACCTGTAAAACGAGCTTTGGTAAGTAACACCCTTTCAATTACTTTCGTTTAGCCTCATGTTCTTCGATGTATATGTTGTAGTTTCTATTTCTCTTAAGCGTGGTGTTCTTCGATGTGTAATAAGAAGAGTCTTAATCGTCCTAATGCTTTCATTTTTAACTTGATGTAGGAAGTGGGTGTTCTCACCGTGTAGTCTATTTTTATATTTCTTTTCCTTTTGAATTCACTTCTCTGAGTTCTGTTTATGTGGCTTCTACTAAATGGATCTAGGTTTCTCTGAGTATTGATCTAAAAAAGAAGTAACTTCATGTCAGGATGCAGTTCCTGCGAGGAGGGAAGTATAGTCAACCTCGAGATCATGTTTCCAAAATGAGGCTGGATTACACACAAGGTGCCACTTCCCTAATGATGCTGGATTAGACACAAGGTGCAAATTCCCAGATGATGCTGGATTACACACAAGCTAGGTGGAGTCGTCAGTTGTTCGTGTCCTCATGGCATTAGTAAAGGCTGAAAGAAAGCGTGCAGCAGCCTTTGAGAATGTAGCTGAGTTCCTGAAGAAGCGAAAAGAGCAATCAGATGCTCTCTTCACCCAAGCCAAAGAAGAGACGGAAGAAGCCAGTAATAAGCTAGCAGAGGCAGAGCAGGCTAGGCGTCTCCTGCTATCTAAAATTGTTGTCAATACAAAATTTCCTTCATAATAGCTAGGTTCAAATGTTTATCCAGTCAGCATGCCTATTGTGATGTCTGTGCATCTACTGATGTGGAACAAAATGTTTTTTTTCGGGTCATGTAATAACAGCAATTACTTTCCAAACAATAACAGACGAAGCATTGGACATGGTATAGTTCACGCGCAAGCCCGACATTCCAAGTTCAACTTCCACATCAAACTCATGTTCACAGATATCTGCACATTCATACATAATGTCCACAACCATGATTCACTTCAAAGCCAAAAAAATGTGAGGAGAGTTATAAATAAAGAAAAACCTCTACTAGTTCCTGCTACCAGTGCGAGCACAACAAGTCAAGACCATGCGTAAATTAATTATATTTTAGTCATTTTTTGTGTTCTAAAATGCCTGCCGGCTCGCGGAAGGACATGTTCCCAGCACACGCGCGGATTCAATGAAGGCAGGCGGGGCAGTCTTAAGCTGGTTGCACGCGGCGAGGAGGCGTGCTTAGCCGGGCCTGCAGCGAGTGCGGCCCTCTTGGCCGGCGCGCCGGTTCAATGCCTGCAGTATGAGAGGTCGCGTCCGTGTCAGAGCAATCACTCCCTCCAGTCCTTTTTTGTTTGGGTATAACAAAATCTCGTTTTCCATTCACATTTTACAAGTAAAATTCGTGGACAAACTTTGACCCAATGTACGATGGGGACTAGTAAACCAGAATGGAGGTAGTAGTTTTTTTAATCAAAGAAGGGTTTCCCCTTCCGATTACTGAAAACCAGCATCTAAATCTAAACCATAGTATTTGCCCTGGAACTACCAGGTTCAACATCTCGTAACATAAACCCATACAACCATACGCCAAGGAGATACGTAGTACTATGAATTCCATTTTTGCTCCATACCAATCATTCTAAAAACTACTTACTACTTATAATGTGCCATTTAAAATCGGAACTCTTAACCCCGCTAAAAAACGATATTTTAAACGTGGCTACTCGATCTGTGGCAACAGGCGAGCCACCGCGCTCCAAGTCGTTCACCTGTGGTCCCGACCATCAACTCCTACAAAGGTGCTCCACCACGTACCCGGTACCCGCGAAGGCAGCAATCGTGCACCTAGGGTTTTAGGGTTTATTTGTTAACGTCGCCTTTACATAACACTCATGTGTGCGAGACAGCGAGAGGCCGACTGCGTGCGTGCGCCTCTTCTCTTTGTATATGTACTCCACCGTTTGTCTGGTGTCCAAAAAATTAAAATAACTACTAGCAATGTGCCAATGCGTTGCCACACGATCAAAGTAGATTAATACATATTCACCGATTTGATAGAAAAAAAGTCTAGTTTTGAAATACGTATATCACTAAAAATATGTTATGTTTCATTCAAAATATATTCCTTTGGCGGTTTTGATGAGATAAGGGAGGCATGTTGTTGGTTTCAAGATTCGAGAAGTGGTATATGTCTAATTTCTACTCTTACTAGCAAGATGCCCGTGCATTGCACGAAACATCAAAATCTTGTGGGAGAAAAGGATGAACGAGGGAAGACCTTATCTGCAAATGTGGTGAAGAGTGTGGATAAATTGCCATATTTTCCTTCCTATCCGTCAGATATAAATCGGACGACCTACATTGCAGGATGGCAGGCCCACCATCATCACCAACTCTATTTTTTATCCCTACTCTTATAAAAAGCATTGTCGGTGATGATCGTGCGCCCGCCGTCCTGCAATATAGCCCGTCTGATCTATATCTGACGGATAGGAAGGAAACTATGGCAATTTTGCAAAAAGATACCCACACCCCTCTCCACATTTGCAAATAAGGTCTTCCCTCGTTCATCCTTTTCCCCCACAAGATAAACTACTCATACAAATGCATCTTGATGTTCCATGCAACGCATGGGCATCTTGCTCGTTGTTGCAAAAGGCCCATGTGTGTGTGAGAGAGAGGGAGAGTGGAGGAGGACAGAGTGCATGTGTGACAAAGACACAAGTAGTGTGTGTGCGATAGGTATCAGCTTAAAATGAGGCGATAGTGTGTGTGTGCACGATCGAGAGGGTGTGTATCAAGAAGGGAAGAAAAAGCCACATAGATACAAGGAGTGGGAGAGAGACATGTATGCGATGGTGGAAGCATGAGTGTGCGGGTGTACAAACCTATCTAGAGGCTAGCTAGTCGATAAATGTTTGTGAGAGAAATACGAGTCGGGGTGCGAAAGCGAGAGTTTTGTTTGTGAGAGAGAGAGACGATAGTCGGGAAGGGGAGTGGAAGCAGAAGTTGTGTGTGTGTCTGTGTGAGAGAGAGAGGAGACGGTAGTCGGGGTTGTCTGATTGGTGTCAGTCTGGGATGGAGACGAAAAGGAGACCGGAACAAATGTTTTGTCTATAGGAGAGAGAGAGAGAGAGAGAGTAATTTTAGTGGTATGAGTCATATGTAGAGACATATAGGGTGTGTGAGAGAATCCCATAGAGAGAAAGACAAAGTGAAAGACGAGTGGAGACTGTGTGTGTGGCGGTGAAAAAGAAAGCTTAGGTACCGAGTGATACCAGAGAACAGTAGAGACGTGAGAGATAATTAAAACCGTGTAATGTATAATGATAGGGAGAGTGTGACACTTCTCAAGGGAGACATCGAGAGACCATGTTTGCGAGGATAGGAGAAATATGAAGTGAGCGCGCGGGTGAGCTGGAGAAAAGAGAGTGATGGATACCTGAAGGAGCATGCATGCGAGAGAGATGGGCGTGGAAGGAGCTCTGTTGGAAAAGGCAGTGCCTAGGAGGCGCTTAGGCACGCCTAGGCGCTAGGCTATGGCCAAACACCTCGCCTAGGGCATAAATGGAAGTCTAGGCAGGGCAAGCAAGGAATTGTCTACCCAAGCAAGGAGTCATGCCATATTGCACTAATATGCCAAACAGGCCATATTCCAATGGCAGTAGCTGGCAATTAACTTATTCAATGCCCTAAATTAATATCACCACACACATAATACTCACAAATACACCCTGATAGTAAAACTATGTTACTGCCTAGTTCACGCCTAGGGCGCTTAAGCACCGCCTAGGCACTAGGCGAAGGCCAACCGCCTCGCTTACGCCTACTGATTTTTCCAACCTTGGGAAGGAGTGAACAAAAAAGGGATTCAAATATTTGAATTCGAGATGATGATACATGTAACCCATACTCGAACCAAAATTGATCTATCAAACATGCATACTCATATGAATTCACACACATCTATGTTATTTAATATGTAGATATTACTGATCCATACATTTTAGTAGAACATAATTTGGTTAAA
The DNA here is from genome assembly GCF_002162155.2 of Triticum dicoccoides. Lineage (NCBI taxonomy): Eukaryota > Viridiplantae > Streptophyta > Magnoliopsida > Poales > Poaceae > Triticum > Triticum dicoccoides. The sequence goes on from NC_041393.1 coordinate 236,335,169, forward strand.
AAAATTCGAATTCAACCTTAAGATTTCAAGATCGTTGTATTTGTAAATCATATTATACATATAAAGGAGCGGAATTCTTTGTTGTGCTTTTGAAAGTATATGTAAAAAATGATGTATATAAAATGTAATTCCAATTGAAAATGGATCCCGCCCGAAAAAAATAGTAGAATACAAACGGGATTCGAATTGAGTTGGCACGGTAAACATGCACTGTGCAAAATTTGAACAAAGCGGGGAAAGTCGCAGTAACCACCCGAAACCAAAATCTGCGAGATGGAAATCACTACTGCCTATCCCTCCCGCGCAAAGCCTATCTGCTGGATTTCTATAGGTTTCGATAGGGGTAGGTTTGTAATTTCACCCAAACGTCACGTAACCGCCTCTCACCCGGATTCATACACGGTGGGCGCCAAAACACAATGTGCCCTCGGCCAAAATCGACTCCCTCCCCGATTCATATTCATACAAGGTGGGCGCCAAAAATAAACTCTCGTCAGCAAATATTCGGTGTATGCGAGATTACCGTCCTATCCCCAACCGACTAATGTTGTTGTGATGTAGTAGAAATTTGAAACGGGGGCTAAGTTTGTAAATTTCCTCGCATTTGAGACAAGCGCGCCCTGAATACATGGTTCCCCCTTTCTCTCTACCTCCCTTTTCCCCATTCGTACTCCGTGGGCGCCAAAACACCCTATCCACCCCACCCCCTCCATCCGCCGCCGTCCGCCACCCCATCCACCGCCGTCCTCCTCCACCATGCAGGAGCTGATACCCCGACGCCGCTGTCCATTACAAGAGATCGACCTCTCTCATCCACGCCTTCGGACCGGGATCCTTGCATCCCGTCCTCTCGCTTCATCCCCGTCGTCCTCCACCTTGTCGGCGCCGCTCCTATGACCGTCTCGTCCACCGCGCCCCGCCGCCACCGTCTACCCTCCTAGATCTGCTTCCATGCCACCGACAGCCATCGCTACCGCAGCACCGTCAAATTCTCACCAGATGCATACACGGTGCCGCACCAGAGGCGGTAATCTTTCGTATCTGCTCAACTTATTTATCGTAGCAAGAAAATAGATCGCCACTGCTTTACTCTGACTTGTCTTGGTTGCGAAGTTGCCTTTGTCCGGTTTGCACCTTCAGATCCGCCATGGCACGCTCAACACTATACTCCCAATGCTTATGGTTTTCCCCTTTTATATTCCACACTAGTTAAATCATAGTAGACTAAATTTCAAAATTGGGTCAGTCGATTTTTCAGAGCTCACCGGAGTTCGCCTGTGCGATCCAAGGGGCTCCGGTGGTTGTGGGGCCTCGCCGAACAAAGAAAACTCGACGCGGGTGGGGGTGGGGGTGGCGGAGGAACACAGGCGGTGGGGTCGGTGGTCCGGCCGGCGGCCCGTGTGGTGTTCTGTATGGGAAGAATCAGAGACAAGGAAGAAGAAGGGTTAGGAGACGTAGGATCTTCATCCAACCGCCTAAAATGGTCGAGAGACAGCTGGGAGTTGCATTCTTAATGCGCTCTGGTTCATCATGTGTGGGCACTGCGCAACCAACATTTTATTATCCAAAATCTGCTTGCTCTTCTTTACCATGTTCCTCTTTCGTTCTTCTTTAATATGTACTCTCTCCGTTCCTAAATACAAGTCTTTGTATAGATTCCACCATGGACTACATATGGAGCAAAATGAGTGAATCTACACTCTAAAATGCATCTGGATACATCTGTATGTGATCCATAGTGGAAATCTCTACCAAGACTTATATTTTGGAACGGAGGGAGTATGCTAGTAGTACAGTATGTTCCTTGTACTGAAGATGAGCAGGGACATTTGCAGTGTAGAGGTCTATACGGTCGGTTGTGATGGACACTTTGAGCCTCTTTGATTCGTAGGATCTTGTAAACATAGGAATAGGATTTGTAGTGGCCCGCCCACTTGAATCCTATAAGAATAGCAAGGAAATGCGCGGAGCTATGTCGCCTTTGAGAGTTATACTGATATTAACAGTACCGCACCTTCACTTGAAGAGAGCTGGTATCTGAAGCCTTTCTAGCCGTACCGGCAATACTAGCACATATATTCCAGCAAGTTCCACTTTGCTGATTTTACTCTGATGCTTAAGGTTTTCCCGTTATATCTACACTATGATTTGTGTAGCTGCTTTGTGTCGCACTAGAAGCAGTCCACTCTTGAAGCTAAACACTGCAATGACTTACAAAATTGGCACCAAGGCATTGAGTGCCATTTTGGATGCAATGAAACTCATACGCTCCCCACCTGTTGACTCTTGTTCAGAATATGATCCTAATGACTATTCTAACCTCGAGGAGTCAAAGGCAGATGGCCTGTCCTATTCACCCATCAAGGCGCCTGTTCTAATTTGGCAATGTTTTATTGATTGCGGGTATCTTGCATATGTTGTCTTGCATTTCTTCTACTTTGTTACACCGCCATCTACTTAGTTTACTCATCATATATGTCGACATGCCATGCCCATCCATTATCAATACATATTCCATCTGTCATCATACCATGTTTTTCCACTCAAATGTTGTTCATGTGCATCAAACATCAAAAAGCAAGAGGGTGATTGCCGAACCTGAAGGAGCACCAGCAAAGTCCTTGAAAAACGTGGTGGTGCCCGAGAAATCAGACAGCACCCCACTTATATTGGTTGTACAACCAGTGACACAAAACGTAGGACCAACTCCAGCAGACTGTACCCATACTTCACTGGCCACACCACTAGCCCCACCACACATGACCTGCACTCCAGCAAAAGGTATACCAATTTCATTTGCCATAGCACCAGTTGTACCACAGAAAAATCCCACTCCAACAAAAAGTACAGCAAGTCCACCGGCCGAAGACCTATCCCAACTGCAGAGACGGCCAATTCCTGTAGATTGGAACCCCATTCCATTTATTCCCAGTTTAAAAGACAATGTTTTCAATGTTGTTAGGGACTACATGCATATATTCCCATCATGGGAAGATTATTGTGAAGACAAACACCATTTTCACATCTTCCTGTCCAACTTATGTGTAAGTGCTATTATTCATGGTTATTATTTTCCTGTTTTTTTGCTGATTGAACACATCAATGATTTACATTACATTGTTGTAACTAGGCGAGGGTCAATCTGGATAGTCATGACGAGCAAAGCTTGCTTGTGCTTTTCAAGGAAGCATTGCAGCAGTATCGGTGTTACCTGAGGAAATCACACTTTGGTGGAAAATCTATAAACGAATTTCCGGTGAAGTCTCCTGTGCTAAATTTAGAAGACATTGAATGGAAAAACCTTGTTATGCACTGGTCTCGTTCCCAGTATGAGGTACTGTCTATGAAATCACATGACAATTTGAACTTCTACTTTTCCGCATGTGCCTTACGGATCTTGTTTGCAGGAAATCAGCTCGAAGAAGAATTCTGGTTTGAAAAGAACGACAGGATATCGCAAATATGATGTCCGCTGCTTTGCTCTTGTTAGTACCTGTTGTCCTGTATCACTGTACTGGCATACATACCTGGTTCATTATGTGACAGCAGTACGCATGATAGCTTGCTTATCAATTGTTCGCTCTAAATTATCTGATCTGTATGAATGGTTACATTAGTGTAGAATATATCCAATGCCAATGTTTTTTTAGCTCTGCATTGTTCTTGTAAGTACATATTGTCCTTTATCAGTGTACTTATAATGACAGGTAATTGTTCATGTACCATCACTCTTCAGCTTATTTTCCTTTGCCCTCCATTTTCTACACATCAGATCTACATTTACTCTTACCATAAGGTTGGTATTGGAGAAGTTTAGCTGTGCATTGCTCTTGGCTGTACCTTTTGCCTGTATCGCTGCACTTACATTTATAGCTACTTGGTTATGTAGCATCACTCTTCAGCTTATCTTAAATATTCTCCATTTTTTTGTATATTATCACATCTATATTTACTCTTAACAAAATGTAGAATAAAGGCAATGCTTATGAAGAAGATTCTATGGTAAACTTCTTGAATCCCCCCCCCCATCAGCATGGACAAGGCCTTTATAGAGCCTATCTTCACCAATAATGTAAGTTTGTCCATCTCAAGCCTTCAAACTTTGTTGTATATATTTGGTTAGGCATGACCGCAACAGCTGTTTATTTTTGGTGTTTGCATCAAATTGCATGTTTAAAGTTTATTATGTAGTTCATAAACAAAAGTTTGTCCTTTCTCAATTTAAGTTTTCAGTTGTACAACCAAGTTCCTTATTCATACCATGTAAATTAAACTATACAGAGCAAGTGATCTTCTTTTGCACTGCATGTATGCTTCTGTTCTTCATCCGTAATCCAGTGGTGTGGTGAACCTACCCACTACAGCACAATGTCATATTCTGCAATGTCTTAACTATGAACAATGTCATATCATTCTACTACTCCCTCCGTCCGAAAATACTTGTCATTGAAATGGATGTATCTAGATGTATTTTAGTTCTAGACACATCCATTTTGATGACAAGTAATTCCGGACGGAGGGAGTATTATTTAAACCATCTCTTTATTAGCCAATCTGAAATGGGATAAATTAACAGCACACTAACCATTGATACTTATGAGTTCTTGATCTGTAATCCAGTGGTGTCGTGAAGCTGCCAACTCCTTCACAATGTCATTTCCTGCCATGTCTTGACCTGAACAATACCATATTGTGTTAATGCAATTTTAAACTGTGTCACTTTATTCGTCAGTAAGAAATGTGATGAATTGTCAGCACTGATACTTTTATGTGCAAAACCTATCATCTATCTGCTTGTTTATCTTTCAGAGTGAGGAAGATTTAAGTGTTGAATAAGCGCAGTCTCATCATCTTGCTCAGCTGCTTGCGCTGCAGCTCCCCAGCAGGGCTAACCTTTCTTGAACTCTATTGAAGTGATGTCGGTTTTGTATATTATTTTGTCGATGTGTTTATTTGCACTGGTGGCGATCTTTGATGCCCAGTGTATGTAATCTGTTGTCTGCTTGTGCTTTATTATCATAGTGGCGAACTTTGATGCCCAGTGGATGTAATATGCTCTAATTTCTTTATTGTATAGTCTAGGTTTTTTCTTATTCACGATGCTGCAGTTATTTTACTGTATATTTATCCTGTCTTCGCAGTAAACCGGCCAAACTGTAAAATTACGATACATAATCGGGCCGTCATGCAATCACGATGTAGGTTGGGCCTGAAACGTGCCGAACAGCTAACGGGCCGGCAGCAGCCCGAAATGAACCCCGGCCCATGATTGTGCGAATCAAATCACGGGCTTTTAACAGGCCAAAATTGTCTCGGTCCTTGTTTGGCCCAATCAGATATCGGCTGCGAGCAGGCCGGATGCAAACCGGGCCGTAGTTAGACCCAACTATATGACAGGCATTTAACAAGCCAAAATTAATATAGGGCCGAAATGTTAAACGGGTCCTTAAGAGGCCAAAACTAATGTCAGGCTGAATTACTAAGTGGGTGTCTAGCAAGTGGGCCTAAAAGCATAGTGTCCAGTTGACGGGGCGAATCTCATATGGGCCATAATTGAGCCCATAGCCTCTTAAAGGGCCGTACCTGATCTGGGTCGTAATTTGGCCCAGAACGTGGTAGGCTTTTAATGGGCCGGATCTCATATGGGCCACTATTAGGCCCAAAACATGGCGGGCCATTAATGGACCGGATCAAATATGGGCCGACATTTGGCCCAAAACATGGCAGCCAGTTAATGGGCCGGCCTACTAGGGTCCTCAAATTCTTGTGGGCCTACAGCTGAGCCGGCCCGTTAATGTCCGCGAAATCTCGTGGGCCTTTAGCCGGGCCGTCCCATTATGATCCGCAAGAATCTTGTGGGCCTTTACCTGGGCCGGCCCATTATGGCACACAAAAATCTTGTGGGCCTTTACCTGGGCCGGCCCATTATGGCCTGCAAAATCTTGTGGGCCATTAGCTGGGCCAGCCTATTATGGTCCGCAAAATCTCGTGGGCCTTTAGCTGAGCCGGCCCATTATGGTCCACAAAATCTTGTGGGCCTTTAGTTGGGCCAGCCCATTTAAACTTGATGGGCCGGTCCACGTGTCAACATATCATCAGCGTGTCTCGCCCATTGGATGAGTGACACCTGTGCCAGCGCAGACCTGACACGTGTCTCCTCCAGCCAATGATGATTTTACACGTGGAAAATCCCCATTGGTCGGGGCTGTTAACGGGTTATCGGATCCAAAACCCGACCCGATAGCTTAACAGCGTTCCATTACGGTGGATGCCACGTGTCGGTCACCCTTGACGAAAGCACTTCTGTGACGCGCGATTTATCGTCATGGAAGTGGACACTTCCGTGATGATAATTTTGGTAATGTCATGGAACACTTCTACGACAGCACAGGTATGACTATCTTGATTCTGTCATAAATTTGTCATGGATGTACATGCATGACAAAAAACGCAACCTACTGTGACAAACACGTATCATCACGGAAGTGTATTTTTTTGTAGTGATAGGTGATGGCCATCTTTAAGGAATTCTCTTTGGGCACTTGTGATCTCCACCACCTTAACTATGGGGTCATCACCCTCATCCCCAAGGTCCCTGGCGCATCGGATATCCGCCAATTCCGCTCGATCACAATGATCAACATGATGTTTCGCATACTAGCAAAGGGGTACGCCAATAGGGTGACCTCTCTGGCCAACCGCATCACCCATCCGGACCAGTCGGCCTTCATTTAGGGACGGTTCATCCTTGATGGTGTCCTTGTCTTTCACGATGTCCTCCATGAGGCCCGGTCCAAACACCTCAAGGCTGTCTTCCTGAAGATTGACTTCCATAAAGCCTACAACACGGTCAGCTGGCCCTTCCTTTGGGAAGTTTTGATTCGGAAGGGATTTGACGACCGGTGGGTCATGAGGGTCATGCATATGGTCTCCTCGGGGCAAACCGTGGTCAATATCAATGGGGAGATTGGCCCCCTATTTCCTTACACTATGTGGGGTCAGATAGGGCAGTCCTTTCTCCCCATTCCTTTTGGACATGGTCGTCGATGCACTTGCAGCTATCCTCGACAAGGCGAAGGCGGTTGGGCACATCCGCGGTATTGTTCCCCACCTTGTCAGCGGCAACGGGGTCTCTTTGCTCCAGTACGCAGATGACACCATCATTATGGTGGAAGGGTCAGAGAATGATATCATGAACCTCAAGTTCCTCCTTCTGTCCATCCAGCATGTCGGGTCTCAAGATTAACTTTGATAAGAGCCAAGTCATGGTGTTGGGATACTCTCCGGAGGAGAATCAGAGTATTGCCAACCGGTTCAACTGCCCGCTAGGTTCCTTCCCCACAACCTACTTGGGGATCCCTGATACGTTTCCAACATATCTATAATATTTTATTGTTCCATGTTGTTATATTATCATTCTTGGATGTTTTACAATCATTTTATAGTCATTTTATATCATTATTTGGTACTAACCTATTGACATAGTGCCCAGTGTGAGTTTCTGTTTTCTGCATGTTTTTTACATCGCAGAAAATCAATCCAAACGGAGTCCAAACATAGCGAAACTTTTTGTGAATTTTTTTGGGCTAGAAGACATCCAGTGGGCCAGGAACGCACTTGAGCGGAGCTCCGAGGGGAGCACAACCCACTAGGGCGCGCTTGAGGGCCCAGGCGCGCCCCGGTGGGTTGTGCCCTCCTCGTTGGCCTCCCGCACCGCCTCTTTGCTCTATAAATACCCCAATATTCCAGAAACCCTAGGGGAGTCGACAAAAATCAATTCCAGCCGCCGCAGAGTCTAGAAACACCAGATCCAATCTAGACACCATCTCGGAGGGGTTCAACATGTCCATTGGTGCCTCTCCGATGATGCGTGAGTAGTTCTTTGTAGACCTACGGGTCCGTAGTTAGTAACTAGCTGGCTTCCTCTCTCTCTCTCTCTCTCTCTCTCTCTCTCTCTCTCTCTCTTGATTATCAATACAATGGTCTCCTGGAGATCCATATGATGTAAGTCTTTTTGTGGTGTGCTTGTTGGGATCCGATGAACTTTGAGTTTATGATCCGATCTATGTTTTTATCCATGAAAGTTATTTGAGTCTTCTTTGATATCGTATATGCATGATTGATTATAGCCTCGTATTTCTTCTCCTATATTTGGGTTTTGTTTGGCCAACTTGATCTATTTATCTTGCAATGGGAACAGGTGCTTTGTGATGGGTTCGATCTTATGGTGCTTGATCCCAGTGACAGAAAGGGAAACGACACGTATGTATCATTGCTATTAAGGATAACAAGATGGGGTTTATTTCTACATAAATAGATCTTGTCTACATCATGTCATCCTTCTTATTGCATTACTCCGTTTTTCCATGAACTTAATACACTAGATGCATGTTGGATAGTGTTCGATGTGTGGAGTAATAGTAGTAGATGCAGGCAGGAATCGGTCTACTAATCTTGGACGTGATGCCTGATACGTCTCCAACGTATCTACTTTTCCAAACACTTTTATCCTTGTTTTGGACTCTAACTTGCATGATTTGAATGAAACTAACCACGACTGACACTATTTTCAGCAGAACTGCCATGATGTTGTTTTATGTGTAGAAAAGAAAAGTTCTCGGAATGTCCTGGAAATCCATAGAGGCACTCTTTGAAATTAATAAGAATTTTTGGCGAAAGAATTAATGCCAGGGGTCCCAGGGCCTGCCCACGAGACAGGGGGCGCGCCTGTAGGGCGTGGCCTCCTCTCTCGTGGGCCCCCTGGACCTCCACCGACCTCAACTCCAACTCCATTATTCCGTTTCGCGGAGAAAAAAATCGGAGAGAAAGTTTCATCGCGTTTTACGACACGGAGCCGCCGTCAAGCCCTAATCTCTCTCGGGAGGGCTGGTCTGGAGTCTGTTCGGGGCTCTAGAGAGGGGGATTCGTCGCCATCGTCATCATCAACCATCCTCCATCACCAATTTCATGATGCTCACCGCCGTGCATGAGTAATTCCATCGTAGGCTTGCTGGACGGTGATGGGTTGGATGAGATTTACCATGTAATCAAGTTAGTTTTGTTAGGCTTTGATCCCTAGTATCCACTATGTGCTGAGATTGATGTTGCTATGACTTTGCTATGCTTAATGCTTGTCACTAGGGCCCGAGTGCCATGATTTCAGATCTGAACATATTATGTTTTCATGAATATATGTGTGTTCTTGATCCCATCTTGCAAGTCTATAGTCACCTATTATGTGTTATGATCCGACAACCCCGAAGTGACAATAATCGGGATACTTCTCGGTGATGACCGTAGTTTGAGGAGTTCATGTATTCACTATGTGCTAATGCTTTGTTCCGGTTCTCTATTAAAACGAGGCCTTAATATCCCTTAGTTTCCGCTAGGACCCCACTGCCACGGGAGGGTAGGATAAAAGATGTCATGCAAGTTCTTTTTCATAGGCACATATGACTATTTACGGAATACATGCCTACATTACATTGATGAACTGGAGCTAGTTCTGTGTCACCCTATGTTATAGCTATTACATGAGGAATCGCATCCGGCATAATTATCTATCACTGACCCATTGCCTACGAGCTTTTCACATATTGTTCTTCGCTTATTTACTTTTCCGTTGCTACTGTTACAACTACTACAAAAACCCAAAAACATTTATCTTTACTTTTGCTACCGCTACCTTTATTATCATACCCCTTTTGCTACTAAACACTTTGCTGCAGATACTAAGTTATCCAGGTGTGGTTGAATTGACAACTCAACTGCTAATACTCAAGAATATTCTTTGGCTCCCCTTGTGTCGAATCAATAAATTTGGGTTGAATACTTTACCCTCGAAAGTTGTTGCGATCCCCTACACTTGTGGGTTATCAAGACTAATTTCTGGCGCCATTGTCGGGGAGCATAGCTCTATTCTCTGAGTCACTTGGGATTTATATCTGTTGATCACTATGAAGAACTTGAAAGACGCTAAGACCAAGATTTTGCCCTCAACTACGAGGGGAGGTAAGGAACTGCCATCTAGCTCTGCACTAGATTCTTCTTCCGTTATTAGTAGGCTTGCGACACCTAAACCTATTACTGCTATGAATTCTAAGATGTCGCATGTTATTGATGATGCCACTTCTGCTATGCATGATGAAACTACTTCTGTGCGTGATACTACTTTGCCATTAGGTGAATTTCTTGATGAACAACTTGCTAGAGTTAGGGGGAATGAAAATATTGAAGAACCTATTATTGATGATAGTGATGATGAAGGCTCCCCCAATGATTATGTATTACCTGTTGTTCCTAAGGGTTATGTTATGAATGAAAAAGCTGCTAGGGAAATTCTTGCTTGCAATGATAGAAATGATCTTAAGAAATTATTAGCTAAATGGAAGCAGCAGTCTCTTAATGCTAGAATGAAACGCGATCCTGCTTTTGCTACTTCACCTATCTGTATTACTGATAAGGATTATGAATTCTCTGTTGATCCTGAAATTATTACTTTAGTTGAATCTGATCCTTTTTATGGCCTTGAATCTGAAATTGTTGTGGCACATCTTACCAAGTTGAATGATATAGCCACCCTGTTTACTAATGATGAGAAGTCTCGCTATTTATGTATCCTTAAGATATTTATGTTCTCATTAAAGGGTGATGCTAAGACTTGGTATAATTCTCTTGCTCCTGGTTGTGTGCGTAGTCCCTGGGATATGATTTATTACTTCTCTGCTAAATATTTCGCTGCTCATAAGAAACAAGCTACCTTGCGGGAAATATATAATTTTGTGCAAATCAAAGAAGAGAGTCTCCCACAAGCTTGGGGGGGCTTCTCCGGTTACTTAATGCTTTGCCCGATCATCCTCTTAAGAAAAATGAAATACTTGATATCTTTTATAATGGACCGATGCTTCCAAGGACTACTTGGATAGTTGTGCTGGTTGTGTTTTCAGGGAAAGAACAGTCGATGAAGCTGAAATACTATTGAATAATATGTTGACCAATGATAATAATTGGACTCTTCCCGAGCCAGTTCCTGAAGTAATTCCTAAACCAATTGAGCCAACTCCTGAGCCTATTCCTAAACCCACTCCGAAGAAGAGAGGTGTTTTATTTCTCAGTCCTGAAGATATGCAAGAGGCAAAGAAATCAATGAAAGAAAAAGGTATTAAAGTTGAAGAAGTTAAGAATTTACGTCCTATTGAAGAAATACATGGTCTTAATTTACCGCCTGAAGAACCACATTGTCTTGATAACCTGACACAGGTAGTAAAGGTAAATTTTCTCTCTATAGATATGATAAAGTTGAAATACCCTCTACTAAATTTCATAGCCCATGCTTAGATGAATTTAATGACTTTATGGCTAGAAAAGAAAGTTTTAATGATTATGTTGGTAGAGAGTTAAAGAATAATGCTTTCGAGATAGGACGTGTAAGCGATAATCTTGCTAGAGTTAAAGATGAACTTCACCGCGTTAGCAAATATGCTTCTATGGTTGCTACTCAAGTTGAGCAAGTACTTAAAGCTCAAAATGATTTGCTTGATGAATTAAATAATAAAAATGACTTTGCTGTTAGAGTGGCTACTAGAACTGGTAGAATGACTCAGGAACCTTTGTATCCTGAAGGCCACCCTAAGAGAATCGAGCAAGATTCTCAGAGAAATAATTTAGAGGCACCTAGTTCTTCTAAAAAGAAGAAAAGGAAAGATGATAGAACTTTGCATGCTTCTAATGAACCTACTGTAGACACACCTGAGAATCCCAATGATATTTCTATTTCTGATGCTGAAACACAATCAGGTGATGAACATGAACCTAGTGATAATGTTAATGATAATGTTCATGTTGATGCTCAACCTAGCAAAGACAATGATGTAGAGATTGAACCTGTTGTTGATCTTGATAACCCACAACCAAAGAATCAACGTTATGATAAGAGAGATTTTGTTGCTAGGAAGCACGGTAAAGAAAGAGAACCATGGGTTCAGAAACCCATGCCCTTTCCTCCTAAACCATCCAAGTCAAAGGATGATGAGGATTTTGAGCGCTTTGTTGAAATGATTAGACCTATTTTCTTACGTATGCGCTTAACTGATATGCTTAAAGTAAATCCTTATGCTAAGTATATGAAGGATGTCATTACAAACAAAAGAAAGATACCGGAAGCTGAAATTTCCACCATGCTTGCTAATTACACTTTTAAGGGTGGAATACCAAAGAAACTTGGAGATCCGGGTGTACCAACTATACCATGCTCTATTAAAAGAAACTATGTTAGAACTGCTTTATGTGATCTTGGAGCCGGTGTTAGTGTTATGCCTCTCCCTTTATATCGTAGACTTGAATTGAATAAGTTGACACCTACTGAAATATCTTTGCAAATGGCTGATAAATCAACTGCTATACCTGTCGGTATTTGTTAGGATGTGCCTGTTGTGGTTGCAAATGTCACTATCTTAACGGACTTTGTTATTCTTGATATTCCCGAGGACGATAGTATGTCTATCATCCTTGGTAGACCTTCTCTTAATACTGCAGGGGCTGTTATTGATTGCAACAAAGGCAATATCACTTTTCATGTTAATGGTAATGAGCATACGATACACTTTCTGAGGAAACAATCTCAAGTTCATAGCATCAACTCTATTGAAAAAGTTCCAACTATCATTTTTGGAGGTTTTGAATTTCCTCTCCCTACTGTCAAGAAAAAGTATGATATTCTTATTGTTGGGGAATTTCATATCCCCGTTGAGGTAACTTAGTGTTATTTGAAATTTCTCCAGTTCTGTGTTATTCGGAATGAGTTTGTTAACAAGACTTGATCAACCTTGTTAGTGGATTCATTTTGATGATCACGAGATGGATGAAACTAGAAGGCACAACCATCTCTACCCTCCTTTTTTACTTTCTGTTATTTAGAATAAATAAAGCAAAAATAGTATTATCTGTCTGTTTTCTGAATTATCCGAGCATTAAAAAATAGTCCAAAAATAAAAGTGCTCCAAATGCCCTGCAAATTTAGTATGATTTTTTCTGGAATATTTGAGAATTTAGGCATTGAAAACACTGCATGAGGGGCAAGCACCAGGCCACGAGAGAGGAGGACGCCCCCCCATAGGGCGCGCCCCCTGTCTCGTGGGCCCCTGGTGGCGCCCCTCCACTTATGCCAGCACCCACACACTTCATCTTCTACCCAAAAAAATCCCCATCCAGCTCAAGCACGAGTTCTAGCTCATTTTGCTGCGATTTTCGATCTCTTAGCTCAAAGCTCCATTCACAAAACTGCTTTGGGAGATTGTTGCTTGGTATGTGACTCCTCCATTGGTCCAATTAGTTTTTGTTCTAGTGATTTATTCATTGCAAATTTTTGCTGCTTAGGTGACCATGTTCTTGAGCTTGCATGTTAAATTTTTGAGGTCCCAAGCAATTCCAATGCATGATATAGGCTCTAGGCACTTGTAGGAGTAGTTGCTATCAATCTTGTTTAGTTTTATTCACTTTTATTTTGAAGTTACTAAAATTTAAGAAATTTTCAGAAAAATAATTATGCTTAGAAGATTATACCAAGGTGGTTCCTCGGCAAAGAAAGAGCCAAGGATTGCTATACGTGAGCAAGATGTTAAATTGCCGAGGGACGCAAATGTACGGGCTTGTGAGTGGCCATCCGATGATTTTATGGTCGAAGCAGGCTTCAAGGAGGAATTTGACGCGTATGTGCATAATGCCGAGCTGGAGGACTTCTTGCAAGATAAGTGTCCTCAATATTATCAATTGACCGATTCCTTTGTGCGGAGGTTCGAATATATTTCTGCGCGTAATTCTCCTAGTGTCATGTTTGATATTTATGATACATCTTATACCATGGATTTAGAGGATTTCACAACTGCTTGCAAACTCCCGCATTGGGGTAATATTAATGATCCTCCCAAATCTGAATTTAGAGATTTTCTTGCTAGTATTACTGTGGGAGAATCTAGGGACATAACACAAGCTACCATAGGAAGCATTCATTTTCCTGCTATACATTATTTTGCTCTCTTTATTGGTAGATGCATTAACGGCAAGGACGAAGCATGTCACATGTGTGTCCCTGATCTTTGTGTCCTCAAGAGCGCTGTGTCAGCTTATAAAGGTTATAACTTGGGGGCAATAGTTGCACGTAGGTTGCAGAATAATAGTAGAAGGGGTAATTTCTTTGGAGGAATTTATGCAACCCGTGTGGCTAATTTTCTTAATATAGCTCCACGAGAGGGGGATATGATTGTACCTCCTATTTATTTGGATAAAGAAGCTATGTTTGATCATCATTTTCTTGAGAGGAATGAACAATTCCTCCATTATCGACTAATCTATGACAGGCGCAATGTCGTCCCTGTTACTCTTCCTGCTCCCTACCTTTTTGATTATCAGGCAAAAGGAAGATATGTTGTCACCAGGGAAGAAGCAACTGAATATGAGAGGGGAATGGAGGCAGCTCGCCAACACGCTGCTGTTCAGGAGGCTGTTGTCTCTGCATCTCAGTACAACCCCAGTTTCACTTATGGATATCAGCCAGGCGGTCATTGGTATTAAACCAACTTAGGCCAAAAGCCTAAGCTTGGGGGAGTACGTATTTCTCACCGACTTTACATTCATGTTCACACAATAGTTGTCGGTGCTCATACTCTTTCATTGTATTATCCATGCTAGTTTAAATTTCTTTTTCTAGTTTTCTTCATGTGTGTTTGATAAACTTTAAGAAAAACCAAAAAAATAGTTAGTTTGATTTCTATGCTTGTAGTAGAATTAAAATGAAAACCCAAAAAAAATTCTAGTTCTTCTTTTTACTTGTTGGGAGCTTTCCCGTGTAAATAGTTTTATTTTCTTTTCTTTCTTTTGGGGGTCGAGAAGACCATATTGAAAATGCTTAGTGGCTCCTATATGCATGATTGTCTATTTAACTTAGAGCCCCTATTACTTGTCTTCTCTCTTGAGTTGAATGCTTGCAGATTCTAGCTTAGTCCAATGCACATGCACTCTTATTACTATACACATCGTTCGGTCGTGCAAGTGAAAGGCAATAATGACGATATATGATGGACTTATTGGGATGAGAAAAGCTGGTATGAACTCGACCTCTCTTGTTTTTGTAAATATGATGAGTTCATCGTTCCTGAGTCAGCTATTATGAAGTAAACATATTTGCAATGACATTTAGAGATTATAGTTGCTTGTGCCATGCTTGATTAGCTATGAGTTATAATGGTTTACCTTGCGTGCCAACATGCTATTACAATGATTATGATGTGGTATGATGGGATGGTATCCTCCTTTGAATGTATTAAGTGACTCGACTTGGCACATGTTCACGCATGTAGTTGAAACAAATCAACATAGCCTTCATGATATTTATGTTCATCGTGGATTATATCCTACTCATGCTTGTGTTCGGTGTGAATTAATTTTAATGCATGTTTATGACTATTGTCGCTCTCTCAGTTGGTCCCTTCCCAGTCTTTTGCTAGCATTCACCTATACTAAGCGAGAATACTGCTTGTGCATCCCAACTCCTTAAACCCCAAAGTTGTTCCATATGAGTCCACCATACCTACCTATATGCGGTATTTACCTGCCGTTCCAAGTAAATTTGTATGTGCCAAACTCCAAACCTTCAAATGAAATTCTGTTTTGTATGCTCGAGCAGCTCATGTTACAACTAGGGCTGCCTATATCTTCCATGCTAGGTGGGTTATTCTCAAGAGGAGTGGACTCCGCTCCTCATTCACGAGAAAGGGTCGGTAACCGGGATGCCCAGTCCCATGATCCAAAAAGATCAAAGCAAATCAAAATAATTAAACAAAACTCCCCCAGGGTTGTTGTATGTTGGAGGCACTCGTTGTTTCGAGCAAGCCATGGATTGATGCTTGTTGGTGGTGGGGGAGTATAAACCTTTACCATTCTGTTTGGGAACTGCCTATAATGCATTTAGTATGGAAGATACAGCCATCTCATAGTTGTTACGTTGACAGCGAAAGTATGGCGCTCAAAATGTTATTCAACCTCTATTTTAAAATCAAGCTCTGGCACCTCTACAAATCCCTGCTTCCCTCTGCGAAGGGCCTAACTATTTACCTTTATGTTGAGTCATCACCCTTCTTATTAAAAGCACCCGCTGGAGAGCACACTGTCATTTGCATTCATTACTAATGGTTTATATTGGGTATGACTTGACTGGATCTCTTTTACCATGAATTACAATGTTTAGTCAGTCCTTAATCTTTAAAGGTGCTCTGCATTTTTGTTTTGCGGTCTCGGAAAGGGCTAGCAAGATACCATTTTGTTATGTCATGTTATGATTATTTTGAGAAAGTGTTGTCATCCGAGTTTTATTATTATGGCTCGCTAGCTGATTATGTTATTGATATGAGTAATTGTGAGAGCTAAGTGTTATTGTGAGTATGGTTAGTTCATAATATTTGCTGAAACTTGAATGCTGGCTTTTCATGTTTACAACAAGAGAAAATAGAGTTTGTAAAAATTTTTCTTTATCACTTTCAGTTTATCAACTGAATTGCTTGAGGACAAGCAAAGGTTTAAGCTTGGGGGAGTTGATACGTCTCCAACGTATCTACTTTTCCAAACACTTTTGCCCTTGTTTTGGACTCTAACTTGCATGATTTGAATGAAACTAACCCGGACTGACGTTGTTTTCAGCAGAACTACCATGATGTTGTTTTATGTGTAGAAAAGAAAAGTTCTCGGAATGTCCTGGAAATCCACGGAGGCACTTTTTGGAATTAATAAGAAGTTTTGGCGAAAGAATTAATGCCAGGGGGCCCAGGGCCTGTCCGCGAGACTTTGCTATGCTTAATGCTTGTCATTAGGGTCCGAGTGCCATGATTTCAGATCTGAACCTATTATGTTTTCATGAATATATATGTGTTCTTGATCCTATCTTGCATGTCTATAGTCACCTATTATGTGTTATGATCCGACAACCCCGAAGTGACAATAATCGGGATACTTCTCGGTGATGACCGTAGTTTGAGGAGTTCATTTATTAACTATGTGCTAATGCTTTGTTCCGGTTCTCTATTAAAAGGAGGCATTAATATCCCTTAGTTTCCGCTAAGACCCCGCTGCCACGGGAGGGTAGGACAAAAGATGTCATGCAAGTTCTTTTCCATAAGCACATATGACTATTTACGGAATACATGCCTACATTACATTGATGAACTGGAGCTAGTTCTGTGTCACCCTATGTTATAGCTATTACATGAGGAATCGCATCCGGCATAATTATCTATCACTGATCCATTGCCTACGAGCTTTTCACATATTGTTCTTTGCTTATTTACTTTTCCGTTGCTACTGTTACAACTACTACAAAAACCCAAAAACATTTATCTTTACTTTTGCTACCGCTACCTTTATTATCATACCCCTTTTGCTACTAAACACTTTGCTGCAGATACTAAGTTATCCAGGTGTGGTTGAATTGACAACTCAACTACTAATACTCAAGAATATTCTTTGGCTCCCCTTGTGTCGAATCAATAAATTTGGGTTGAATACTTTACCCTCGAAAGTTGTTGCGATCCCCTACACTTGTGGGTTATCAAGACTAATTTCTGGCGCCATTGCTGGGGAGCATAGCTCTATTCTCTGAGTCACTTGGGATTTATATCTGTTGATCACTATGAAGAACTTGAAAGACGCTAAGACCAAGATTTTGCCCTCAACTACGAGGGGAGGTAAGGAACTGCCATCTAGCTCTGCACTAGATTCTTCTTCCGTTATTAGTAGGCTTGCGACACCTAAACCTACTACTGCTATGAATTCTGAGATGTCGCATGTTATTGATGATGCCACTTCTGCTATGCATGATGAAACTACTTCTGTGCGTGATACTACTTTGCCATTAGGTGAATTTCTTGATGAACAACTTGCTAGAGTTAGGGGGAATGAAAATATTGAAGAACCTATTATTGATGATAGTGATGATGAAGGCTCCCCCAATGATTATGTATTACCTGTTGTTCCTAAGGGTTATGTTATGAATGAAAAAGCTGCTAGGGAAATTCTTGCTTGCAATGATAGAAATGATCTTAAGAAATTATTAGCTAAATGGAAGCAGCAGTCTCTTAATGCTAGAATGAAACCCGATCCTGCTTTTGCTACTTCACCTATTTGTGTTACTGATAAGGATTATGAATTCTCTGTTGATCCTGAAATTATTACTTTAGTTGAATCTGATCCTTTTTATGGCCTTGAATTTGAAATTGTTGTGGCACATCTTACGAAGTTGAATGATATAGCCACCCTGTTTACTAATGATGAGAAGTCTCGCTATTTATATATCCTTAAGATATTTCTGTTCTCATTAAAGGGTGATGCTAAGACTTGGTATAATTCTCTTGCTCCTCGTTGTGTGCGTAGTCCCCGGGATATGATTTATTACTTCTCTGCTAAATATTTCGCTGCTCATAAGAAACAAGCTACCTTGCGGGAAATATATAATTTTGTGCAAATCAAAGAAGAGAGTCTCCCACAAGCTTGGGGGGCGGCTTCTCCGGTTACTTAATGCTTTGCCCGATCATCCTCTTAAGAAAAATGAAATACTTGATATCTTTTATAATGGACCGATGCTTCCAAGGACTACTTGGATAGTTGTGCTGGTTGTGTTTTCAGGGAAAGAACAGTCGATGAAGCTGAAATACTATTGAATAATATGTTGACCAATGAAAATAATTGGACTCTTCCCGAGCCAGTTCCTGAAGTAATTCCTAAACCAATTGAGCCAACTCCTGAGCCTATTCCTAAACCCACTCCGAAGAAGAGAGGTGTTTTATTTCTCAGTCCTGAAGATATGCAAGAGGCAAAGAAATCAATGAAAGCAAAAGGTATTAAAGTTGAAGATGTTAAGAATTTACCTCCTATTGAAGAAATACATGGTCTTAATTTACCGCCTGAAGAACCACATTGTCTTGATAACCCGACACAGGTAGTAAAGGTAAATTCTCTCTATAGATATGATAAAGTTGAAATACCCTCTACTAAATTTCATAGCCCATGCTTAGATGAATTTAATGACTTTATGGCTAGACAAGAAAGTTTTAATGCTTATGTTGGTAGAGAGTTAAAGAATAATGCTTTCGAGATAGGACGTGTAAGCGATAATCTTGCTAGAGTTAAAGATGAACTTCACCGCGTTAGCAAATATGCTTCTATGGTTGCTACTCAAGTTGAGCAAGTACTTAAAGCTCAAAATGATTTGCTTGATGAATTAAATAATAAAAATGACTTTGCTGTTAGAGTGGCTACTAGAACTGGTAGAATGACTCAGGAACCTTTGTATCCTGAAGGCCACCCTAAGAGAATCGAGCAAGATTCTCAGAGAAATAATTTAGAGGCACCTAGTTCTTCTAAAAAGAAGAAAAGGAAAGATGATAGAACTTTGCATGCTTCTAATGAACCTACTGTAGACACACCTGAGAATCCCAATGATATTTCTATTTCTGATGCTGAAACACAATCAGGTGATGAACATGAACCTAGTGATAATGTTAATGATAATGTTCATGTTGATGCTCAACCTAGCAAAGACAATGATGTAGAGATTGAACCTGTTGTTGATCTTGATAACCCACAACCAAAGAATCAACGTTATGATAAGAGAGATTTTGTTGCTAGGAAGCACGGTAAAGAAAGAGAACCATGGGTTCAGAAACCCATGCCCTTTCCTCCTAAACCATCCAAGTCAAAGGATGATGAGGATTTTGAGCGCTTTGCTGAAATGATTAGACCTATTTTCTTACGTATGCGCTTAACTGATATGCTTAAAGTAAATCCTTATGCTAAGTATATGAAGGATATCATTACAAACAAAAGAAAGATACCGGAAGCTGAAATTTCCACCATGCTTGCTAATTACACTTTTAAGGGTGGAATACCAAAGAAACTTGGAGATCCGGGTGTACCAACTATACCATGCTCTATTAAAAGAAACTATGTTAGAACTGCTTTATGTGATCTTGGAGCCGGTGTTAGTGTTATGCCTCTCCCTTTATATCATAGACTTGAATTGAATAAGTTGACACGTACTGAAATATCTTTGCAAATGGCTGATAAATCAACTGCTATACCTATCGGTATTTGTGAGGATGTGCCTGTTGTGGTTGCAAATGTCACTATCTTAACGGACTTTGTTATTCTTGATATTCCCGAGGACGATAGTATGTCTATCATCCTTGGTAGACCTTTTCTTAATACTGCAGGGGTTGTTATTGATTGCAACAAAGGCAATATCACTTTTCATGTTAATGGTAATGAGCATACGGTACACTTTCTGAGGAAACAATCTCAAGTTCATAGCATCAACTCTATTGAAAAAGTTCCAACTATCATTTTTGGAGGTTTTGAATTTCCTCTCCCTACTGTCAAGAAAAAGTATGATATTCTTATTGTTGGGGAATTTCATATCCCCGTGGAGGTAACTTAGTGTTATTTGAAATTTCTCCAGTTCCGTGTTATTCGGAATGAGTTTGTTAACAAGACTTGATCAACCTTGTTAGTGGATTCATTTTGATGATCACGAGATGGATGAAACTAGAAGGCACAACCTTCTCTACCCTCCTTTTTTACTTTCTGTTATTTAGAATAAATAAAGGAAAAATAGTATTATCTGTCTGTTTTCTGAATTATCCGAGCATTAAAAAATAGTCCAAAAATAAAAGTGCTCCAAATGCCCTGCAAATTTAGTATGATTTTTTCTGGAATATTTGAGGATTTTAGGCATTGAAAACACCGCATGAGGAGCAAGCACCAGGCCATGAGAGAGGAGGATGCCCCCCCTATAGGGCGCGCCCCCTGTCTCGTGGGCCCCTGGTGGCGCCCCTCCACTTATGCCAGCACTCACACACTTCATCTTCTACCCAAAAAAATCCCCATCCAGCTCAAGCACGAGTTCTAGCTCATTTTGCTGCGATTTTCGATCTCTTAGCTCAAAGCTCCATTCACAAAACTGCTTTAGGAGATTGTTGCTTGGTATGTGACTCCTCCATTGGTCCAATTAGTTTTGTTCTAGTGATTTATTCATTGCAAATTTTTGCTGCTTAGGTGACCATGTTCTTGAGCTTGCATGTTAAATTTTTGAGGTCCCAAGCAATTCCAATGCATGATATAGGCTCTAGGCACTTGTAGGAGTAGTTGCTATCAATCTTGTTTAGTTTTATTCACTTTTATTTTGAAGTTACTAAAATTTAAGAAATTTTCAGAAAAATAATTATGCTTAGAAGATTATACCAAGGTGGTTCCTCGGCAAAGAAAGAGCCAAGGATTGCTATACGTGAGCAAGATGTTAAATTGCCGAGGGATGCAAATGTACGGGCTTGTGAGTGGCCATCCGATGATTTTATGGTCGAAGCAGGCTTCAAGGAGGAATTTGACGCGTATGTGCATAATGCCGAGCTGGAGGACTTCTTGCAAGATAAGTGTCCTCAATATTATCAATTGACCGATTCCTTTGTGCGGAGGTTCGAATATATTTCTGCGCGTAATTCTCCTAGTGTCATGTTTGATATTTATGATACATCTTATACCATGGATTTAGAGGATTTCACAACTGCTTGCAAATCCCGCATTGGGGTAAAAGGGATGGATATTAAATGATAGGAAGTGCTAGGAAGTGAAATAGAATGAAATAGAGCCACTTTGGGCTTCCCTATGAAATGAGGCATGGAACGGAGCCACTACGAAGAAATTATGGGAGTTACGAAAGAAGCTTCGGACTCATATTGTTCATGGGTTGAGAGCGGGAGTTGAACTCTAGGAGGTCGAATCCCCCCTTGTTCCTCAGTAGCTCAGTGGTAGAGCGGTCGGCTGTTAACTGACTGGTCGTAGGTTCGAATCCTACTTGGAATATTAATGATCCTCCCAAATCTGAATTTAGAGATTTTCTTGCTAGTATTACTGTGGGAGAATCTAGGGACATAACACAAGCTACCATAGGAAGCATTCATTTTCCTGCTATACATTATTTTGCTCTCTTTATTGGTAGATGCATTAACGGCAAGGACGAAGCATGTCACATGTGTGTCCCTGATCTTTGTGTCCTCAAGAGCGCTGTGTCAGCTTATAAAGGTTATAACTTGGGGGCAATAGTTGCACGTAGGTTGCAGAATAATAGTAGAAGGGGTAATTTCTTTGGAGGAATTTATGCAACCCGTGTGGCTAATTTTCTTAATATAGCTCCACGAGAGGGGGATATGATTGTACCTCCTGTTTATTTGGATAAAGAAGCTATGTTTGATCATCATTTTCTTAAGAGGAATGAACAATTCCTCCATTATCGACTAATCTATGACAGGCGCAATGTCGTCCCTGTTACTCTTCCTGCTCCCTACCTTTTTGATTATCAGGCAAAAGGAAGATATGTTGTCACCAGGGAAGAAGCAACTGAATATGAGAGGGGAATGGAGGCAGCTCGCCAACACGCTGCTGTTCAGGAGGCTGTTGCCTCTGCATCTCAGTACAACCCCAGTTTCACTTATGGATATCAGCCAGGCGGTCATTGGTATTAAACCAACTTAGGCCAAAAGCCTAAGCTTGGGGGAGTACGTATTTCTCACCGACTTTACATTCATGTTCACACAATAGTTGTCGGTGCTCATACTCTTTCATTGTATTATCCATGCTAGTTTAAATTTCTTTTTCTAGTTTTCTTCATGTGTGTTTGATAAACTTTAAGAAAAACCAAAAAAATAGTTAGTTTGATTTCTATGCTTGTAGTAGAATTAAAATGAAAACCCAAAAACATTTCTAGTTCTTATTTTTACTTGTTGGGAGCTTTCCCGTGTAAATAGTTTTATTTTCTTTTCTTTCTTTTGGGGGTCGAGAAGACCATATTGAAAATGCTTAGTGGCTCCTATATGCATGATTGTCTATTTAACTTAGAGCCCCTATTACTTGTCTTCTCTCTTGAGTTGAATGCTTGCAGATTCTAGCTTAGTCCAATGCACATGCACTCTTATTACTATACACATCGTTCGGTCGTGCAAGTGAAAGGCAATAATGACGATATATGATGGACTTATTGGGATGAGAAAAGCTAGTATGAACTCGACCTCTCTTGTTTTTGTAAATATGATGAGTTCATCGTTCCTGAGTCAGCTATTATGAAGTAAACATATTTGCAATGACATTTAGAGATTATAGTTGCTTGTGCCATGCTTGATTAGCTATGAGTTATAATGGTTTACCTTGCGTGCCAACATGCTATTACAATGATTATGATGTGGTATGATGGGATGGTATCCTCCTTTGAATGTATTAAGTGACTCGACTTGGCACATGTTCACGCATGTAGTTGAAACAAATCAACATAGCCTTCATGATATTTATGTTCATCGTGGATTATATCCTACTCATGCTTGTGTTCGGTGTGAATTAATTTTAATGCATGTTTATGACTGTTGTCGCTCTCTCAGTTGGTCGCTTCCCAGTCTTTTGCTAGCATTCACCTATACTAAGCGAGAATACTGCTTGTGCATCCCAACTCCTTAAACCCCAAAGTTGTTCCATATGAGTCCACCATACCTACCTATATGCGGTATTTACCTGCCGTTCCAAGTAAATTTGTATGTGCCAAACTCCAAACCTTCAAATGAAATTCTGTTTTGTATGCTCGAGCAGCTCATGTTACAACTAGGGCTGCCTATATCTTCCATGCTAGGTGGGTTATTCTCAAGAGGAGTGGACTCCGCTCCTCATTCACGAGAAAGGGTCGGTAACCGGGATGCCCAGTCCCATGATCCAAAAAGATCAAAGCAAATCAAAATAATTAAACAAAACTCCCCCAGGGCTGTTGTATGTTGGAGGCACTCGTTGTTTCGAGCAAGCCATGGATTGATGCTTGTTGGTGGTGGGGGGAGTATAAACCTTTACCATTCTGTTTGGGAACTGCCTATAATGCATTTAGTATGGAAGATACAGCCATCTCATAGTTGTTACGTTGACAGCGAAAGTATGGCGCTCAAAACGTTATTCAACCTCTATTTTAAAATCGAGCTCTGGCACCTCTACAAATCCCTGCTTCCCTCTGCGAAGGGCCTATCTATTTACCTTTATGTTGAGTCATCACCCTTCTTATTAAAAGCACCCGCTGGAGAGCACACTGTCACTTGCATTCATTACTAATGGTTTATATTGGGTATGACTTGACTGGATCTCTTTTACCATGAATTACAATGTTTAGTCAGTCCTTAATCTTTAAAGGTGCTCTGCATTTATGTTTTGCGGTCTCGGAAAGGGCTAGCAAGATACCATTTTGTTATGTCATGTTATGATTATTTTGAGAAAGTGTTGTCATCCGAGTTTTATTATTATGGCTCGCTAGCTGATTATGTTATTGATATGAGTAATTGTGAGAGCTAAGTGTTATTGTGAGTATGGTTAGTTCATAATATTTGCTGAAACTTGAATGCTGGCTTTTCATGTTTACAACAAGAGCAAACAGAGTTTGTAAAAGTTTTTCTTTATCACTTTCAGTTTATCAACTGAATTGCTTGAGGACAAGCAAAGGTTTAAGCTTGGGGGAGTTGATACGTATCCAACGTATCTACTTTTCCCAACACTTTTGCCCTTGTTTTGGACTCTAACTGGCATTATTTGAATGAAACTAACCCGGACTGACATTGTTTTCAGCAGAACGACCATGATGTTGTTTTATGTGTAGAAAAGAAAAGTTCTCGGAATTTCCTGGAAATCCACGGAGGCACTTTTTGGAATTAATAAGAAGTTTTGGCGAAAGAATTAATGCCAGGGGGCCCAGGGCCTGTCCACGATACTTTGCTATGCTTAATGCTTGTCATTAGGGCCCGAGTGCCATGATTTCAGATCTGAACCTATTATGTTTTCATGAATATATGTGTGTTCTTGATCCTATCTTGCATGTCTATAGTCACCTATTATGTGTTATGATCCGACAACCCCGAAGTGACAATAATCGGGATACTTCTCGGTGATGACCGTAGTTTGAGGAGTACATGTATTCACTATGTGCTAATGCTTTGTTCCGGTTCTCTATTAAAAGGAGGCATTAATATCCCTTAGTTTCCGCTAAGACCCCGCTGCCACGGGAGGGTAGGACAAAAGATGTCATGCAAGTTCTTTTCCATAAGCACGTATGACTATTTACGGAATACATGCCTACATTACATTGATGAACTGGAGCTAGTTCTATGTCACCCTATGTTATAGCTATTACATGAGGAATCGCATCCGGCATAATTATCTATCACTGATCCATTGCCCATGAGCTTTTCACATATTGTTCTTTGCTTGTACTTTTCCGTTGCTACTGTTACAACTACTACAAAAACCCAAAAACATTTATCTTTACTTTTGCTACCGCTACCTTTATTATCATACCACTTTTGCTACTAAACACTTTGCAGCAGATACTAAGTTATCCAGGTGTGCTTGAATTGACAACTCAACTGCTAATACTCAAGAATATTCTTTGGCTCCCCTTGTGCCGAATCAATAAATTTGAGTTGAATACTTTACCCTCGAAAGCTGTTGCGATCCCCTACACTTGTGGGTTATCAATGCTCATATAATGATCATTGCCTGGATATCGTCATGATTATTTGAAGTTCTATCAATTTCCCAACACTAATTGTTTTCCCACCGTTTGTTATATTTCTCGAGAGAAGCCACTAGTGAAACCTACGGCCCCCGTGTCTCTTTTCATCATATTTGCCTTTGCGATCTATTTTTATTTGCTTTTATTTTTAGATCTATTAAACCAAAAATACAAAAATACCTTCTTGCAATTTGTTTATTCCGCGATCTATTTATCCTATCTACCACAATTATCTCACGTTATCTTGCCTACTTGAGGCGATGTACCCGAAAGGGATTGCCAACCCCTTTAACACGTCGGGTTGCGAGTATTTTGTTATTTGTGTGTAGGGATTGTTTAGTGGTGTTAGGAGGTTCTCCTACTAGTTCGATAACCTTGGTCTCATCACTGAGGGAAATACCTACTGTCACTATACTGCACCATCCCTTCCTCTTTGGCTAAATACTGACGTAGTTCTAGCAGACATCAAAAGGAATTTCTGGCACCGTTGCCGGGGAGGATCTTCAGCATCAACCAGGTTCCTAATCACAAATATCATCTCCTCGCAATTTACATTATTTGCCATTTGCCTCTCGTTTTCCTCTCCCCCGCTTCACAAAAATTTGCTGTTTTATTCGCCCTCTTTTTCGTTCGCCATTTTCTCATCAGATCTGCTTTTTAGTGCAATCTTGTTGTGTAGTCATCATGACTCAAGAGAACACCAAGTTGTGTGATTTCTCAAATACCAACAACAATGATTTTATTAGCACTCCAATTGCTCCTCCCGCCACTAGTACGGAGTCTTGTGATATTAATATTGCTCTGCTGAATCTTGTTATGAAAGATCAATTTGCCAGTACTCCTAATGAGGATGTCGCATCCCATCTTAACACATTCGTGGAATTATGCGATATGAAAAAGAAAAAAGATGTGGAAAATGATGTTGTGAAGTTGAAATTATTTCCGTTTTCTTTGCGAGATCGTGCGAAAATTTGGTTTTCTTCTTTGCCTCGCAATAGTATCGATTCTTGGAACAAGTGCAAGGATGCTTTTATTACTAAGTACTTTCCGGCCACTAAAATAATTTTCCTTAGAACCCATATCATGAATTTCAAGCAACTTCAACATGACCATGTTGCACAATCTTGGGAAAGGATGAAATTGATGCTAAGGAATTGCCCAACTCATGGATTAAATCTTTGGATGATCATACAAAAACTTTATGTGGGGTTGAATTTTGTTTCTCGTAATCGTTTAGATTCCGCCGTGGGGGGTACTTTTACCGAAATCACTTTGGGTGAAGCTACTAAATTGCTAGACAATATTATGGCCAATTACTCACAATGGCATACCGAAAGAGCTCCTACTAGTAAAGAAGCCAATTCGGTAGAAGAAATAAATTCTTTGAGTGAATAAGTTGATGCTCTTATGAAGTTGGTTGCTAATAAAAGTATACCTATTGATTTTAATGATGTGCCTTTGTCTACTTTGATTGAGCAAAATAGTGATGCCATAGATGTGAATTTTATCTCGCGAAACAATTTCAATGACAATGCTTATAGAGGTAATTTTAATCCTAGGACTTTTCATAGTAATTCCTCTAATAATTATGGTAATCCTCCTTATAATGATAATAGAAACACCTCCGATCTTGAGAACAATATTAAAGAATTTATCAATACTCAAAAACTTTTCAATGCTTCGATAGAAAGAAAGTTGAATAAAGTTGATGATATGTCTAGAAGTATTGATAGAATTTCCCATGATGTAGAAACTCTCAATATGAAAATTTGTGTGTCTAAAGTTTAAGAATCAATTAAAGCTCTTTATGTTTCTATGGATGAAAGTAAGAAAAGAACCGCTATGCTTAGAGATAAAAGAGATTTTTTAGAAAGAGCGTTTTCTAGTGATTACTTTCATAAAAGTGATGAAGATCTTAAAATGATTGGCATTTCTTCTATTGATTATTTCTTTAGTAAAATTAAGATTAAAGAAAAAGTGACTGGAGAAGAGTCAACTTTAGCTAGAAGGCGTCCCTATGATTCGAAGGGTGAAAATCTTATTGAAAAAATTGATAAAAGTGGGTTTGAAGAGGCTAAGGCTTTAACTAGTGATGTGCCCACTATTTTGGATTACAAAGACTATAATTATGATAGTTGCTCTTTGGTTGATTGTATTTCTTCGTTGCAATCCATGATAAATTCACCCCATGCTTATGAACAAAATAAAGCCTTTATTAAATATATTGTTGATGCTATGATGAAAGCTTTTGAAGAAAAATCAGAATTAGAGGTTTCAACTCCTAGAAAATTGCATGATGAGTGGGAACCTACTATCAAAGTCAAGATTAAAAATTATGAGTATTTTGATTTATGTGACTTGGGTGCTAGTGTTTCTACAATTCCAAAATCTTTATGTGATGTGCTTGGTCTTACCAATATTGAAGAATGCTCTTTAAATTTGCACTTGGCGGATTCTACTATTAAAAAGCCTATGGGAAGAATTAATGATGTTCTTATTCTTGCAAATAGGAATTATGTGCCCAGAGATTTTATTGTTCTTCATATTGATTGCAATCCGTCTTTCTCCTATTATACTTGGTAGACCGTTTTTACGTATTATTGGTGTCGTGATTGATATGAAAGAAGGCAATATTATATTTTAATTTCCACTAAGGAAGGGTATGGAACACTCACCTAGAACAGGAATTAGGCCACCATATGAATCAATCATGAGGGCATCATATGGATCTCGAACCAAAGATGACAAAACTTAGATCCTACGCGTTATGCCTAGCTAGGGGCGTAAAACGATAGCGCTCGTTGAGAGGCAACCCAACTTGTATCTTTCTGCTTTATGTTTTTCTTGCTGTTTTGAATAAAATACACAATTATACCTCTGGTTAGATGTGCTTTTGTGGTTTAAATTAGTGTTTGTGCCAAGCAAGGCCTTAGAGATGATTTGGGTGAGAGTTGATTTGATCTTGCTGAAAAACAGAAACTTTTGCGCTCACGAAATTATTTTTCATTTTTAACATAAGAGCGCTTTTGAGTTGATTCTTTTTGCAGAAGATTAATAGACAAATTATTCATGTCTTCCTAATTTTTCAGAATTTTTGGAGTTACAGAAGTATTCGAAGTAGTCAGATTGCTACAGAATGTTCTGTTTTTGACAAATTCTGTTTTCTTTGCATTGTGTGCTTGTTTTGATGATTCTGTTGTTTTCTTTGATGAGTTTTTTCCATATAAAAGTTGGAATACAGTAGATATAATGAGAAAATAAAATATGAATGGGTTTTTAATAGTACTTATAGTAGTGGTTTGCTTTCTTATACTAACGGATCTCATGAAGGTTTTGTTGAGTTTTGTGTGATTGAAGTTTTCAAGTTTTGGGTGATCTTACGATGGATGAAGGAATAAGGATTAGCAAAAGGCTAAGATTGGGGATGCCCGAGGCACCCCAACATAATATTCAAGAAGTAGCAAGCAACTAAGCTTGGGGATGCCCCCGAGTGGCATCCCCTCTTTCTTCTAACAACCATCGGTATTTTACTTGGAACTATATTTTTATTCGTCACATATTATGAGTTTTGCTTGGAGCGTCTTGTATGATATGAGTCTTTGCTTGTTTTGCTTTGTGTTTTAAGTCATGAATCCTTGCTGGATACACCTTTTTTAGAGAGCCAAAAATTATGCTATGCTTGCTTCTATGCTTCACTTAAAATTTTAGAGCCATGGATTTGCTCTAGTGCTTCACTTATATCTTTTTGAGCACGGTGTGCTTTGTTATTTTTGAAGAAATGCTCTCATGCTTATCTTAGATTTATTTGGTAGTTAGTAATTTTTTTAAGAAATTCTCTCTTTCTTCACTTAGATTATTTTGAGAGAAAGAAATATTATGCTCATGTTATTCACTTAAATTTGTTTGAGCTTATCAAAAGCAACACATGAAAATAGTCCAAAAGTGATAGATAACCAAGGAGGTTATAATAAAAACTTTCATGAAGATCATTGGACAAAATAAAATTGATTCTTAGTAATGGTTTTGAGATATGCTGATATGATATGTGAGTCATGTTGATGAGTAATTGTGCTTTAGTAAGAATATTGATGTTAAGGTTTGTGATTCCCTATGCAAGCATGAAAGTCAATAGTTATGCAATGAAATTTATATTCTACTTGTGGTGCATTATTCGGTGTTACTTATGCTTAATGCTTGGGTACGATATTTTTCGTTTCTTGGTTGATCGCTTCTCAATCTTTTTGTTAGCCTTCATTTTGCAACAAGTATGATCACTACTTGCGCATCCAAAACCCTTTAAACCAGTTTTGCCATATGAGTCCACTATACCTACCTATATGCGGTATTTTCGTGCCGTTCTAAGCAAATTTGCATGTGCCATCTCTAATTTTCAAAATAAATTTCTCTTTTGTGTGCTCTACCGCTCGCGAGGCGGTGAGGGGTGGCCAATATTTTCCATGCTAGATGTGTTATTCTCATGATAAGTGTATATTCACTTGTCATTGCACGATAGTATGGCAAAGGTATTAGGGATTGCTACCTCTTGAGCTTGCGTTGGTTTTCCCTTGAAGAGGAAAGGGTGATGCAGCAAAGTAGCATAAGTATTTCCCTCAGTTTTGAGAACCAAGGTATCAATCCAATAGGAGACAATGCACAAGTCACCGAATACCTGCACAAACAATCAACAACTTGCACCCAACGCGATAAAGGGGTTGTCAATCCCTTCACGATCACTTGCAAAACTGTGATCTGATAGAGATAGATAAACAATAAAGTAAATATTTTTGGTATTTTTGGTTTATAGAACGGAAAGTAAAAGATTGCAAAATAGTAGATCGGAAACTAGCAAGATGTAAACGAGATTTAATAATATGGAAAAGAGACCCGGGGGCCATAGGTTTCACTAGTGGCTTCTCTCAAGATAGCAAATATTACGGTGGGTGAACATATTGTTGGGGAACGCAGTAATTTCAAAAAAAATCCTACGATCACGCAAGATCTATCTCTAGGTGATGCATAGCAATGAGAGGGGAGAGTGTTGTCTACATACCCTCGTAGACCGAAAGCGGAAGCGTTATGACAACGCGATTGATGTAGTCGTACGTCCTCACGATCTGACCGATCCTAGCACCAAAGGTACGGCACCTCCGTGATCTGCACACGTTCAGCTTGGTGACGTCCCACGAACTCTAGATTCAGCTGAGGTCGGGGAAGAGTTTCGTCAGCATGACGGCATGGTGACGGTGATGATGAAGTTATCGGCACAGGGCTTCGCCTAAGCACTATGACGATATGACCGAGGTGGAAATCTGTGGAGGGGGCACCACACACGGCTAAACAATCAACTTGTGTGTCCCAAGGTGCCCCCTGCCCCCGTATATAAAGAAGCAAGGGGAGGGGCTGGCGGCCTCATAGGGTGCGCCCCAAGGGGGGAATCCTACTCCTACTAGGAGTAGGTTCCCCATTTCCTAGTCCAACTAGGAGGGGAAGGAAAGAGGAGGAGGGGAGAAGGAAAGAGGGGGCCGGCCCCCAAAGCCCTAAACCAATTGGTTTGGGCCTAGGGGGCGCGCCCCATAGCTCCCTTGTTGCCCTCTATTTCCACTAAGGCCCATGAAGGCCCATTGACCCTCCGGGAGGTTCCGGTAACCTCCCGGTACTCCGGTAAATGCCCGAACTCATCTAAAACCATTCCTGTGTCCAAACATAGTCGTCCAATATATCAATCTATATGTCTCGACCATTTCGAGACTCCTCGTCATGTCCGTGATCACATCCGGGACTCTGAACAACCTTCGGTACATCATATCACATAAACTCATAATACCAATCGTCATCGAACGTTAAGCGTGCGGACCCTACGGGTTCGAGAACTATCTAGAGATGACCGAGACACGTCTTCGGTCAATAACCAATAACGGAACTTGGATGCTCATATTGGTTCCTACACATTCTACGAAGATCTTTACCGGTCAAACCGCATAACAAAATATGTTGTTCCCTTTGTCATCTTTACTCGTTCAATCCCGCAACTGGCAAGTCTCTTTACTCGTTCAATCTCGTTACTGGCAAGTCTCTTTACTCGTTCTGCAATACTTCATCCCGCAACTAACTCATTAGTCACAATGCTTGCAAGGCTTATAGTGATGAGTATTACCAAGAGGGCCCAGAGATACCTCTCCGAAACACAGAGTGACAAATCCTAATCTCGATCTATGCCAACCCAACAAACACCTTCGGAGACACCTGTAGAGCACCTTTATAATCACCCTATTATGTTGTGACGTTTGGTAGCACACAAAGTGTTCCTCCGGTATTCGGGAGTTGCATAATCTCATAGTCTGAGGAACTTGTATAAGTCATGAAGAAAGCAGTAGCAATGAAACTGTAACGATCACAATGCTAAGCTAACGGATGGGTCATGTCCATCACATCATTCTCCTAATGATGTGATCCCATTCATCAAATGACAACACATGTCAATGGTTAGGAAACATAACCATCTTTGATTAACGAGCTAATCAAGTACATGCATACTAGGGACAATATGTTTTGTCTATGTATTCACACATGTACTAAGTTTCTGGTTAATACAATTCTAGCATGAATAATAAACATTTATCATGATATAAGGAAATAAGTAATAACTTTATTATTGCCTCTAGGGCATATTTCCTTCAGTCTCCCACTTGCACTAGAGTCAATAATCTAGTTCACATCGCTATGTGATTTAACATCAATAGTTCACATCTGTATGTGATTAACACCCATAGTTCACATCGCCATGTGATAAATACCCAAAGGGTTTACTAGAGTCAATAATCTAGTTCACATCACTGTGTGATTAACACCCAAAGAGTACTAAGGTGTGATCATGTTTTGCTTGTGAGAGAAGTTTAGTCAACGGGTCTGACACATTCAAAACCATATGTATTTTGCAAATATTCTATGTCTACAATGCTCTGCATGGAGCTACTCTAGCTAATTGCTTCCACTTTCAATATGTATCCAGATTCAGACTTAGAGTCATATGGATTGGTGTAAAAAGCTTGCATCGACGTAACTCTTCATGACGAACTCTTTATCACCCCTATAATCGAGAAACATTTCCTTAGTCTTCACTAAGGATAATTTTGACCGCTATCCAGTGATCTACTCTTAGATCACTATTGTACCCCCTGCCAAACTCATGGCAAGGTACACAATAGGTCTGGTACACATCACATCATACTTTATAGATCCTATGACTATGGCATAGGGAATGACTTTCATTCTCTTTCTATCTTCTGCCGTGGTTGGGCTTTGAGTCTTACTCAACTTTACACCTTGTAATACAGACAAGAATTCCTTCTTTGACTGATCCATTTTGAACTCTTTCAAAAAACTTGTCAAGGTATTTACTCATTGAAAAATCTTATCAAGCGTCTTGATCTATCTTTATAGATCTTGATGCCCAATTTGTAAGCAGCTTCACCGAGGTCTTTCAATAAAAACTCTTATTCAAGTATCCCTTTATGCTATCCAGAAATTCTATATCATTTCCAATCAACAATATGTTATCTACATATAATATTAGAAATGCTACA
Source organism: Triticum dicoccoides (assembly GCF_002162155.2). Classification (NCBI taxonomy): domain Eukaryota; kingdom Viridiplantae; phylum Streptophyta; class Magnoliopsida; order Poales; family Poaceae; genus Triticum; species Triticum dicoccoides. The sequence goes on from NC_041393.1 coordinate 236,368,373, forward strand.
GAGCTCCCACTCACATTCTTGTAAATACAGGCTTCTCTACAAGTCTGTATAAAACCATATGCTTTGATCACACTATCAAAGCATTTATTCCCACTCCGAGAGGCTTGCACTAGTCCATAAATAGATCGCTGGAGCTTGCACACTTTGTTAGCACCCTTTGGATCGACAAAACCTTCTGGTTGCATCGTATACAACTGTTCTTTAAGAAATATCCATTTAAGAAATGCAGTTTTTATATCCATTTGCCAGATTTCATAAAATATGGCAATTGCTAACATGATACGGGCGGATTTAAGCATCGCTATAGTTGAGAAAATCTCATTGTAGTCAACACCTTGAACTTGCCGAAAACCTTTTGTGACAAGTCGAGCTTTGTAGATACTAACACTACTATCAGCGTCCATCTTCCTCTTGAAGATCCATTTATATTCTATGGCTTGCCGATCATCGGGCAAGTTCACCAAAGTCCACACTTTATTCTCATACATGGATCCCATCTCAGATTCATGGCTTCAAGCCATTTCACGGAATCTGGGCTCATCATCGCTTCCTCACAGTTCGTAGGTTCATCATGGTCTAGTAACATGACTTCCAGAATAGTATTACCATACCATTATGGTGTGGACCATACTCTGGAAGACCTACGAGGTTCTGTAGTAACTTGATCTAAAGTTTTCATGATCATCATCATTAGCTTCCTCACTAATTGGTGTAGGAATCACTGGAACTGATTTCTATGATGAACTACTTTCCAATTCAGGAGAAGGTACAATTACCTCATCAAGTTCTACTTTCCTTCCACTCACTTCTTTCGAGAGAAACTCCTTCTCTAGAAAGGATCCATTCTTAGCAACGATCTTGCCTTTGGATCTGTGATAAAAGGTGTACCCAACACTTTCCTTTGGGTATCCTATGAAAATGCATTTCTTCGATTTGGGTTCGAGCTTATCAGGTTGAATCTTTTTCACATAAGCATCGCAGCCCCAAACTTTAAGAAACGACAACTTTGGTTTCTTGCCAAACCACAGTTCATAAGGCGTTGTCTCAACGGATTTTGATGGTGCCCTACTTAAAGTGAATGCAGCTGTCTCTAATGCATAACCCCAAAACAATAGTGGTAACCCGGTAAGAGACATCATAGATCGCACCATATCCAATAAAGTGTGGTTACAACATTCGGACACACCATTACGCTGTGGTGTTCCATGTGGCGTGAGCTGTGAAACTATTCCACATTGTTTTAAATGAGGGCCAAACTCATAACTCAAATATTCTCCTCTACGATCAGATCGTAGAAACTTTATTTTCTTGTTACGATGATTCTCCACTTCACTCTGAAATTCTTTGAACTTTTCAAATGTTTTCAGACTTGTGTTTTAGTAGATATACCATATCTGCTCAAATCATCTGTGAAGGTCAAAAAAATAATGATACCCGGCACGAGCATCAATACTCATTGGACCGCATACATCGGTATGTATTATTTTCAATAAGTCACTAGCTCATTCCATTCTTCCAGAGAACGGAGTTTTAGTCATCTTGCCCATAAGGCACGATTCGCAAGCATCAAATGATTCATAATCAAGTGATTCCAAAAATCCATCTTTATGGAGTTTCTTCATGCACTTTACACCGATATGACCCAAACGGCAGTGCCAAAAATATGTTGCATTATCATTATCAACTTTGCATCTTTTGGCATCAATATTATGAATATGTGTATCACTACAATCAAGATTCCATAAACCATCAACATTGGGTGTATGACCATAGAAGGTTTTATTCATGTAAACAGAATAACAATTTATTCTCTGTCTTAGATGAATAATCGTATCACAATAAACATGATCTAATCATATTTATGCTCAACACGAACACCAAATAACATTTATTTAGGTTCAACACTAATCTAAAAAATATAGGGAGTGTGCGATGATGGTAATATCAATCTTGCAACCACTTCCAACACACATCGTCACTTCACCCTCAACTAGTCTCTGTTTATTTTGTAACTCCTGTTTCAACTTACTAATCTTAGCAACCGAACAAGTATCAAATACCCAGGGGCTACTATAAACACTAGTAAGGTACACATGAATAACCTGTTTATCAAATATACCCTTGTTCATTTTGCCATCCTTCTTATCCATCCAATATTCAGGGCATTTCTGCTTCCGGTGACCATTTCCTTTGCAGTAGAAGCACTCAGTTTCAGGCTTTAGTCCAGCTTTGGGCTTCTTCACGGGAGTGACAACTTGCTTGCCATTCTACTTGAAGTTCCCTTTCTTTCCCTTTGCCCTTTTTCTTGAAACTAGTGGCCTTGTCAATCATCAACACTTGATGTTCTTTCTTGATTTCTACCTTCGTTGATTTCACCATCACGAAGAGCTCGGGAATCGTTTTCGTCATCTCTTGCATACTATAGTTCATCACGAAGTTCCAGTAACTTGGTGATGGTGACTAGAGAACTCTGTCAATCACTATCTTATCTGGAAGATTAACTCCCACTTGATTCAAGTGATTGTAGTACCCAGACATTCTGAGTACATGCTCACTAGTTGAGCAATTCTCCTCCATCTTTTAGGCAAAGTACTTGTCAGAGGTCTCATACCTCTTGACACAGGCATGAGTCTGAAATACCAATTTCAGCTCTTGGAACATCTCATATGCTCCGTGACGTTTAAAAAACCTTTTTGAAGTCCCGGTTCTAAGCCGTAAAGCATGGTGCACTAAACTATCAAGTAGTCATCATATTAAGCTAGCCGAACATTCATAACGTCTGCATCTGCTCCTGCAATAGGTCTGTCACCTAGCGGTGCATCAAGAACATAATTCTTCTATGCAGCAATGAGGATACACCTCAGATCACGGACCCAGTCCGCTTCATTGCTACTATCATCTTTCAACTTAGTTTTCTCTAGGAACATATAAAAACATAGGGAAGCTATAACGCGAGCTATTGATCTACAACATAATTTGCAAAATACTATAAGGACTAAGTTCATGATAAATTAAAGTTCAATTAATCATATTACTTAAGAACTCCCACTTAGATAGACATTCCTCTAGTCATCTAAATGATTACGTGATCCAAATCAACTAAACCATGTCTGATCATCACGTGAGATGGAGTAGTTTTCAATGGTGAACATCACTATGTTGATCATATCTACTATATGATTCACGCTCGACCTTTCGGTCTCCATTGTTCCGAGGCCATATCTGCATATGCTAGGCTCGTCAAGTTTAACCCGAGTATTCTGCGTGTGCAAAACTGGCTTGCACCCGTTGTATGTGAACGTAGAGCTTATCACACCCGATCATCACGTGGTGTCTCGGCACGAAGAACTGTAGCAACAGTGCATACTCAGGGAGAGCACTTATACCTTGGAATTTTGTAAGGGGTCATCTTATAATGCTACCACCGTACTAAGCAAACTAGATGCATAAAAGATAAACATCACATGCAATCAAAATATGTGACATGATATGGCCATCATCATCTTAAGCTCATGATCTCCATCACTGAAGCATCGTCATGATCGCCATCGTCACTGGTGCGACACCTTGATCTCCATCGTAGCATCATTGTCGTCTCGCCAACTATTGTTACTACGACTATCACTACCGCTTAGTGATAAACTAAAACAATTACATGGCGATTGCATTGCATACAATAAAGCGACAACCATATGGCTCCTGCCAGTTGCTGATAACTTTGTTACAAAACATGATCATCTCATAGAACAAATATATCACATCATGCCTTGACCATATCACATCACAGCAATTCCTGCAAAAACAAGTTAGACGTCCTCTACTTTCTTGTTGCAAGTTTTACGTGGCTGCTACGGGCTTCTAGCAAGAACCATTCTTACCTACGCATCAAAACCACAATGATTTTTCGTCAAGTGTGTTGTTTTAACCTTCAACAAGGACCGGGCGTAGCCACACTTGATTAAACTAAAGTTGAAGAAACAGACACTCACCAGCCACCTATGTGCGAAGCACGTCGGTAGAACCAGTCTCGCGTAAGCGTACGCGTAATGTCGGTCTGAGCTGCTTCATCCAACAATACCGCCGAATCAAAGTATGACATGCTGGTAAGTAGTATGACTATTATTGCCCACAAGTCTTTGTGTTCTACTCGTGCATATAACATCTACGCATCCTCATTAATTCCTCCCTGTTCAGCCTTCTTCTGTTCATCATGAGCTTCTACCGCCTCCATGAGACCCTTCACCATGAGGTTGGCATGACCCAGGTCCGCTTCTTTTGGGAAGGCGAGGGTGATAAGCAGAAATACCACATGGTCCACTGGCCTGAGATTTGCAAGCTGGGGGACCAAGGTGGCCTCAGCATCATGTCCTCCAAACGCATGAACATTGCCCTCTTGACTCGATGGCTATGGCGGATCGCCAACGGTGAGGGCGGTCTCTGGCTGCAGATTATCCGGAACAAATACCTCCGCGGACAGCCTCTCGCTTTTTGCCAGAGGACAGGTGGCTCCCAGTTCTTGCGGTCCCTCATCCAGCTTCTCCCGGTCCTCCGGATTGGGACCTCCATTGACGTTGGATTGAGATCGTCCATGCTTTTCTGGTTCGATAGGTGGGCGGGTGAATCCCCCCTTTGCGACGCACTTTCCGAGCGTGTTCGCTATCGCAGTGGACCCTTGGGTCTCAATGGAGTGTCTCGCGTTTCGGTGACCATTTGGGCCCGCTGACTCGCTTGCGTGGATTGAACTCCTGGATACCGTTTCTCTCCACGAGCTAGACCTCGCGCGCCCACATGATCTCGTGTCCTGGCGCCTTGAACCTTCAGGTACCTTTTCCACCAAATCCCTCTACCGGGCCATCGTCCCCACTCCCGCTCTGGAGCCATTTTATCACGATCTGGGAGATCAGACTCCCCCTCAAGGTCCGGATTTTCTTGTGGCAATGGACCCGTGGGCGCGTCCCGTCCGGTGTGTAAGTGCTCAAATGCAATGGCCCCAAAGACGGATTATGCCCCTTGTGTGGAATGCCTGAGGATACCAATCACATCTTCTTCTCCTGCGTCTCAGCGCAGTTCCTTTGGAGTTGCCTCCGCAAGACGGTCAGCGGTCGTTGGTCCAACACCAAATTCCCGAACCTCTTTGCCGAGCTCCAGGCTTCAACCCCTTCTAGCCGCCACATTAGGTGGTTGGCGATTGGGGTCCTTGCTGGACTTTGTGGACGGTCCGGAATAAGCTTGTGATTCAACGCGTCCCCCTTCGACGTGCGACTGACGCAATCTTTAAAATGTGTGGTTACTTGCAGCTATGGCGGCCGCTTAGCCGCCCCCAGGATCACGACGCCATCAACATCAGCATTGCCGATCTGGGTACGATGGCTATTCGCTTGGCGCCACCGCTCCCTCCGCCACCTCTAGAGACGGACTAGATGGCCTGTCCGCGTCGCGTTGATGCTTGTTGTTTTTTTTCTTTGGGCTCGTTGAGCTGTGCCCTCAGCAGGACCTCGTCAGTTGGCGCCGGGTTTACCGGCCCATCGCCCTGGGCAGCCTTGGCATCCCTGACCTCCAGCGCATGGGCGTCTCTCTCCGCACCGGTTGGCTATGGCTTTGGAAGACCGACGCATCACGGCCATGGCAGCAACTACACCTCCCCCACCGCCCTGATGTCCAAGCTTTCTTCCGAGCTTCCACCTCCTGGTCCATCGGCGATGGGCAGACCTGCAAGTTTTGGGACGACCACTGGCTCAATGGACAGTCCATCGCCGAGATCGCGCCCCTCGTCTATGACAAGGTTACCAAACGGCGACGCAAGGTTCTCTCCGTGCGCGACGGCCTCCGCGACTGTGCCTGGATAGCAGACATCCAGGGCGCCCTGAGTACCGAGATGGCAATCCAGTATGTTTCTCCGTGGCGACGTCTGCGGCAGGTGACACTCTCCGACGTGCCGGACGTGATATCCTGGAGATGGTCCCCCTCCGGCTCCTACACCGCACAGTCATGCTATCAAGCATTGTTCACTGGGTCCACCGAGGACCCCCACTGGCGCATCACCAGGCGATCGTGGGCGCCGCTTCGCATCAAGTTCTTCATCGGGCTGGCCTTGCTTGGTCGATGCTGGACGGCCGACCGCCTCGCGCGGCATGACCTGCCCCACGAACCTATTTGTCTACTCTGTGATCAGGAGCCCGAGACAATGCAGCACCTCCTCACGGGCTGCTCCTTCTCCCGCCAGGTGTGGCATGAAGTGCTATACTGGTGCCGCTCAACCGCCACTATCCCGGACCAAGACGAGGAATTCATCACCTGGTTGACCTCGGCCATCGCCGCCACGCCTCGCAACCTACGACGCGGGCTCGCCTCCATCGCCATCCTCACGGCATGGTGGCTATGGAAGAACCGCAACGACTATGTCTTCAACGACAACCCCCCTCCCCTTCCCTCCGTGCGCCGAGCCGTCGACGACATCCGGGAGGAAGCGAGACTATGGGCACGCGCAGGCGCCACAGGACTGGCGCTCATCATGCCAGAGACGTAGTCTAGGGCCGTTGTGGCAGGCGCACCCATTCCTTCCCGTGCGCCATGGCTGTCGTTGCATGCCATCCTTGTGCTCATGCTCGGCAGGCCACTCCCTTTTATAACATTCATGTAATCTTTGCTACTATCTACCTATCAATGCAATGATACGCAAGCTTTTTGTGTATTCGCGAAAAAAGAATCTCGTACTATTTGTCGTGTTGAGACTCTCTGTGTGTGGTTGTGAACCTTGTTGTACTCGTTGGCTGTGGTGGTGGTTTGTTTTATTTATAAAGCGGGGTGAAAACCTTTTTCAGTGAGTGAGTGAAGTCAAAGAAAAATAAGATAACTGAATAACCATCTCATCATACTGGAAATGTACACACTATCGGGATGATTTACGGGGGAACACGACAGCATGTCTAATTTGAGTGGTCCGTCGGCAATTCCTTGGTCCGTTCCATCGAATCTGCCTTGAATGCATGGCATGGGTGGGTGCGCCGGTTTGGGTCACGGCCATTTCGGCGTGCGCTGCGCCGCGCTGGTCCCGCACGTCATGTCTGCCGTCGCCCGCCGTTGCCGTTGGGAGGTCGGACAACTCCGCCGCTCATCGCTTGAACGGTTGAGAGTTTTAAACCGATCGCACTCCTTGCCCGCAGCCGCCCGTCCGTCGTGGCCGAGCAATGCATGCGCCCGGAGGTCCAAACTCCAAAGGCTTTGGCGCCTTGCATACGTACGAGTAGATAACGATCACGCGAAGTATACATGCATGGGGACGCACGTACGTTGCTCGTATCCTCGAAATTGTACGAGTACCATTATGGGTTCTGGCCAAGAACGTCACCCATGGTTCGCTTGCTGTTTTCCAGCACAGGCTGTGCTCAGTTGTGTTCTCCATTCATTCATTAGTAGGTGGACGGGAGGAGCCAGAGTTGTAGAAGTTGTCCGCTTCACGTGCTGGTCTAGCGCTAGAAGACTATTAGTACCAGCCGTTTATTACTAGTACCGCTGGTATTGATGTGTACTCCTACATCGCATGTGTGCTGGCTGCTACTGTAGTAGTATAGGAGTGGTTCACACTGGAACACACGCTCCCATCTTCTGCTGCTGCCTGCGGCTTTCCGGAATTCATTGCGGGCATCTTCTCTAGACTTCTCTAGACTTTTTTTTGCGGGCATCTTCTCTAGACTAGATGCTCACACGCACCAAACAGCTACTCACAGCATTTACACTGGACTGGACCATTGCTTTCATCCGAAATCACTATACTACGAGTACTAGTTACAGATAACCATCATTTGCTTGTAATATTAAAAAAAGTCAAATCTCCTTTGCATCCCTCTCCTACATGAATGACTGCATCTCAGGCAAGGCACCTGCGACAGTGATCACGAAGATGATGTGGCGCAGGCGATTTCAGGTTCTTTTCTTTTCTTTTTGCACGGTGATTTCACCTTCTTTTTTCTTCCGTGTCTGTGTCGATCGAGATAAAATCACAGGGAACCTGGGAGGGATCATACGAGAAATGCCCCTTTCTGCAACTGGCTGGCGTGTAGGGATCGATGAGTAACTGATTCCTCGGTTGGTTGGGCGCTCAGCAGCTGGTGGGGCAGCGCCGCACGGAAAGCCCCAAGTGCATGAACGCAAGTGGCCCGATCCATCCATATTTTCATTCAAGGCAAGGGGAGTGACAGACAGGTCTGGGGGCGGCAAACCGTCTTCAATTCCTCTTCCTCTTGTGGCTACTGCGACGGCGAGACCCATCCCCCTGCGACTCGTTCTTCAGAAAAGGAAGCCACGCCTAAATTCAGGAAACAACGCCTCGCTTTCGCAAGGTCAGGCATCTTCTATCGTTTCTACCAGTACAACTTCAGAACATGCCATTTCGATGAAAATCAGCTATGCGAAGTTTCGGCTCAGTCAGGGCGAAAAGTGGTCAGGGGTAAACAGAAAATGTTGGCGAAATGGCGAATATGGATATCAGCCAGCACATGGAACTGTCAAGTGTCACTTTCGAAGAACTCATATATGGAGTCACAAAGGATTATACATATGTAAAACAAGAATCCACAAACAAGTGATGGCGCACAGTTCAGTGTTACAGTTTTGAGGGGGCAACAAGGCAGCGCTTTCTGACGGGGCATTAGACCCTAGATGTCCCCAGCTTGCGCTCGAAGAGTCGGCGCAACAGGTAGACTTGAATGACGCTGGCTGCGATGAGCGCGGCCGACTCGAAAAGTGCCTTGTGGATGGCCCTCCTGCTCATATTCTCGTTCACTGCACCGCAGCGGGAAACACGTGGTTAAATAACAAAGGGATTAGATTATAAAGATTGTGAGAAGAGTGCAATCCACTGGCTGCTTGGACAGCAGGCATAAGCTCATACTCCCACGAAGATTTCTCGACAAACCATGGTAGTACTTGGCTAGCCTGTGTTGCACCCACCAGAGTTATAACAAATTCAGAAATTGCAGACAGCCTTCCGCAAATACTGGCGAATCCTAACTTGTTCTGGTGGACTTGGATTACAGGTTAAAATTTAGATAAGTCAACTTGCGGGCTGCTGGAGTAAAGTCTACCTGGGCATCGAGCACCAAGAATTGCCAAAAACTGGCAAAATGCTCCTCTCCAACGGAGGGGGTAGGAACACGCCATCCTCATTTAGGTAAGATTAGGTCATTACTTATTATTCTGGTGGACTGCAGGTTAAATTTACGAGAAGTCCAACTTGCGGGCTGCTAGAGTGAAGTCTATCTGGGCATCGAGCACCAAGAACTGCCAAAACTGGCATCATGCTCCTCTCGAACGCAGGGGTGAGATATATGACATCCTTATTTAGGTTATAAATAAATAAACATTTAACAACTGGTATCATTACCAGTGAACAAGCTGGAGAATGCTAGTATTTTAAGCCAAATAACCAGTGTATTTCTTGTAGTACAAAGGACAAGAACACTAGTAGTAAGATTTGAATAGTAAGATTCTCAAAACAAATGAATAATTGAGGATACTCACATATTGCTTGCCGGTCGGTTTGGGCCTCTAGCCAGTGCTGCTCAAACTGAATGTTGTAAAGTGCTTCATCCAACTTAGCAATTTGTTCGAACAACGGTGAAAAATGTTCTGCATCCATTCCAGGAAAAGACAAGGGTGACGGCATGTTCTTGCTTACCCAAAGTTGCGGAGATTTCAGAAATTCTTACCATCTTTCGCATGCTGGTCAAAATAGGAATAATGTCCAACATGCACGTCAAAGTCTATGGTTTCATGATATGGGGATTTATTGGTGAAGCAGAAGCGATGGACACCTCTCTTCTGAACTATGAACTCAAATTTGTCACTAGTTTTGTCACGGGAGTCACGGACTTGAGCTCCATTAGAATCTTTAACCTGTTATTAGTCAACATGGAACAAACTTAACAGTGGGTTATACTAAAACTTAAGAAGTACATTGACAGTGAATGTTACAAGGTGCTCTAATTCAAGTTGCAGCACAGTACAAGTTAGAATCATCCTTAATAAATTACTGACCACAAAAGGAGTGATGCAGTTGCTTAAATACGCAAATAACGGGGAAATATCGTAGCAAATTGTATTGTATTCGTTCTAGGACGCACTCATATAAAGGAAGACCAAGAGTACACAAAAAAAAAGAGCAAAACAATCCCAAGCAGAACTACTTTAACTTGTTTATTCAAAGGTCCATCTACTCAAAACTACTCTAGCAAAAAGGAAGCAATGGCAGTCCACTTTTTTTTAGTAAATCACATAAGTAGATTTATCCTAACAAAATAAAGCTATGCTCCACTGTTCATAGTTATTAGCAAATAAAAGCAAGAATACCCGGAAGTAAAAAAAAGTATTCCCTCCGATTCATATTAATTGTTGCTGATTTAGTACAAAGTTGTGCTAAATGAGCGACAACTAATATGGATAGGAGAGAGTACCAATTAAAGCCAGATAATATCTTTATGAATGATGTGACAATAAATATAATACTGAACGACTTGTGTCTTCTATGTGCCTATAACATCCAGGTTAATATGATTAATAGGCTACTCATACCAACAAGAAACTCTTCTTTTTCCAGGAGCCCATCTGCAAGGAACCTCAAAGTTAAGCATGCTCAGCTTGAAGCAAGTTGAGAATGGGTAGCCGGTTGGGAGGTTGATCCCAGGTGTGCATGAGTGAGGACAAAGTGCGCAGGAGAAAACTAGTGTTGGTGTTCGTCCGTGGGGCCGGTCTAGTTCTCACATGGTAGCCAGACGTAGCGGCCTTATAATCGGTAGCCAGCACAGGGGTGTTGCAGAATGTTTGTTTGAGGAAAATAATATTAAAAAAAACTATTAGCTCCCTTGGTCCATATTTCTGAGAGCAAGTGCACTATCAAGTATAATGTAGGGCTTCAAATTCCACAGGATCATGGCTCAAGTTGTAAGCCCCATACCACGATAATGTTAATTTCCATCCAATCACTAGACCAATCGTGATGTTAATAATCACTTCCTCCGTCCGGAATTACTTGTCGCTCAAACGGATGTATCTAGATGTATTTTAGTGCTAGATACATCCGTTTGAGCGACAAGTAATTCCGGGCAGAGGGAGTACCATCCAACCAATGGGCCATCAATATCTTAATATCTGTTATATCCATTCCCTGTGATAAAACCCTTCTAACATAACTTAGTTTCGTGCATCATTGTTTATAAAGCAGTAAGGCAACCTAAGGCAAGCACAAACCGCCCTAACACCTAAGGCGCATGCCTAAGCACCTAGCGCGAGCATAATTACCGCCTAAGAGTCACCTAAGAGTCCAAGGTGGGACGCCTTATAAATAACGCCATGCATGTTTTCATTGAACAATTAGTTCTTCCTCGCACGTTATTCCTTCATTATTTCTAATAATGATTGCCATAGTTAGTAGTCTGCATCCTAATTCAAGAAGGTGTTCAAAGCTTACAAATTATACATGAATGACTAAAAGGCGCTACAATCAAAACTGATTTGAAATCAAAAAATTAAGGTAGTACTTCAAATACCAACACATCATATACTTGATAATATTACTAGTTTTTTGTCCGCGTCTCTAGAATAGAAAGTATAGCATGGATTCACACAAAATAAATGGCAAAATAGTTGTGACACTATACCAGCAGAACAAACATTCTAGTAGACTGTGCCTTCCTTTGATACCCAATAATGCATCAAACATCTAAGTAACCATTGGATGATGCTTATTCTTGCGTGATTTACATATATATAAAAAAAGGGGGTTAAGTCCTTACCACAAGATCCACCCCATCCTCGCTATAATGCCACGGAGTGTCTGCCTTGATAACCACAAAGGATACATGAACAGTATCCCCCTCGTATTCCACGTTATGCGAGAAACACTCCTCCCTATCAATCACAAAGCGGATAGCGGCAGCGGGGTGCAAGAACGGCATGATGCAGAGGACCAAGACACAAGCCCTTGTCCAACTCAGCCCCTCCATCTTCTATCAGCAGAGGAGCAATAGCAGATTGTACAGAGCTTCCTGCAGAGAAATAATTCCAAAGTGTCAATTGATCTCAAAGAGTATCCACACAAGCATGCGTCGCGTTGATAGGGGTAAGCTTTTGAGATCCTGTGATGTCACAGAACGCCAAAAATTCTACCACAACATGGTTGTTTAGATGGTCGAGCAAACAACAAGGCTAGATGGGTGTTTATTCTACGGGCGCATACGAAGGGGAGGGCGTGGTGGAACCGTACAAATTACTCATCAATTATCTTAACTTATGCTCTGGAATCATACAATGAAGGTGAGATAGATCAATCGATCGATTCCCAACCAGGGCTTGCCTGCCAAGACGTGAGAGTCTGGTTGGATCTGACCTCTGGAAGCTCATGATTCCCGTCCAGTAGGAAGAATTGGGGGAAAGAGCGTAAGAGGTGAAGAGGAGGAGGAGGAGCTTACTCAGTTACCGCCTGCAGGCGGCCGTCGGAGAAATCGCTGCTGGCGTCCGGCTCCGGTGATTCCAAGCGGCGCTCCCCTTCCCTTCTCGGCGGAGGAAGAAGTAGTCGATACTCAAGATGTCACGAAGAGCTGACTGACCTTGGGGAGAACGCGACCTTTCTCTTTCCGTGGTTTTTCTACTTCACTTTCCGCCGAGTGGCCTATTGACCGGGCGGGCCGCAGTCGGCCCATTATTAACCTCGCTGAGCCAGGGAGAGGCCTGCTGCCTTCGGGCCAAAAAATGCGAGCCTCGCAACTCTAATCTAAACAATATGAGTCCGAAGCTTCTTTCGTAACTCCCATAATTTTTTCATAGTGGCTCCGTTCCATGCCTCATTTCATAGGGAAGCCCAAAGTGGCTCTATTTCACTTCCTAGCACTTTCTATTATTTAATATCCATCCCTTTGGTCTTATTGACATAAGAGATGTCATTTATAGTCTATCTCTTTCTATATATGGAAAGTCAAGAAATTCTCATCGAAACATCGAGAAATTGTGCATATAGAAAACTCTAAAGAAAGAAAAAAAGAAGACCCATGCCATGATTTTCAAATATTTTCTATTTAGTAGTATAAGTTTCTCGATATAATACCTAAATAGTTCATCCCCACTAACCTATTTCTCTTGACATGCAGCCTATCCACATCAGCTTTTTCACTCCTTTTTTTAGACAAATCTACTTTTTTTCCTTAGCACAAACGCCCAACCTTCTCTCCCGTAATGAACATGTGGAACCAACCGTCTGACCGAAGAATACCTAGCGATCACCTCCTTTCCATCTTCCCTAACCTATTATAGATAGCCCAACCGACACTCTTCCTTCTGTCTCTCAGATCACAAAAACCCACCGCCGCCGCGTCCTTATCCTCTCTCCAATTCGCCTCTTAAGATCCATCCATCTTGATCTCGTCTGTTGTTCACCTTCCGTGTCTTTTACGATTCCCGATCAGTTATCCTCTGGCTCCTCCGCTCCTTATTCTTCCTGTTGTACCAATCTCCCTTCACATGTCGCATTGGCTACATATCTCAGCCAGGATTGACTTGCTTCCATCGCCTGAACTGCATGGTGTCTAAACCAACGGGTATTTAGTTGGCACCAAGGAGCCATGGTGGTGGTGGCTAAGGTAGCTGGCTCACTGGGCATTCCCACCACCGTTAACTGCCTCGACAGGTTGCATCATCATCTGCGTTGTCGACGCGGCCAACCAATCGGCACCCTCGATGGCGCCCTATTTTACAGCCATTGATGGGGTCATGTAGTGTGCAAGAGCCGGTGCAGATCAATGGGCGGCCTCCACCCTCTACCGGCGAACTGTAGCACAGATCGTTCATGGTGACGGGCAGCATGCAAGCGTTGCTGTAGATCGATTGTTGAAGCGGTAGGAAAGGTAACCAGAAGGTGCTCCATTTTTATTTTGGGATGTCGTCTTTCATCAGATATCGTAGATTCGTTGTGCCTCATCTCCCCCAATTAACACTACTTAGAAGTTAGAACCCTTTTGTTAATTAATTTCAAATACTGGATCCTTATGTTCTATTCTTATTGCGCAAACTTTGGGGAGGAGAGTTAATTTACGTTCCTGAAGCTGAAGAGTAATATCATTAGCAAATCTATTTTCTGTCCTTGATATGTTGGCCTGTTTTTGAATTAGGCTCTGGTCTTTAACTCATGCCCTGCAAAAATTTAGTTGTCTAATTTTTGGATCAGGCTATGTTAGTTCGTGTGTGTGTGTTTTTCCTTTTGTCTGCAGGTCACATCACCTTCAAAGTATCGTGTGCAACACGGTCCCTAAAATGCTTCTCCACGGATTCAAGAGAATAACTAGAGGAAGTAGAACATTAGTGAGCTGCGCCTATTGATATTCTCTCACGGCTCTTCTTGCTCTCTCCATCTCTCTTCTTTTTGCGAATGTCTCTCCATCTCTCTCTTTCCAGGAGAGTGAAGGATGAACTACCGTTGCCATTTATTAGGCTGGTTTAGATATGCTAAATTGTTAGATTACCATGGTTATGAAGTCACTTAGTATCGTGTGTGTCAACGTGTCATTATGTTTTCCTCCGCTTAGATCTGCCAACATCAAATTAATAGGTAAATGTCCGCTGATATTCTGTACAATTGCTTCTAATGTGATCCATAGTGTTGCTACTTTGTATCATTACATAATATTAGCTCATTTCCCAGACCACACTAACTGGCTACTACAATTATTTGATTGATTGCATGCACAGGTTTGTTACTTTCTCCTTTCAATTTGATCATGCTATTGTAGTTCTATGATATGTATTCTTATGACATGTGTAGTTCTATGTAAATTTCCTTTCGTTAGAGCAGGCAGAATTGGGTGATCAAGAAAAAAATTCTACATAAAGGATCAAAATGGTTGCTCATTTGCTGGTATATTCGCATATACTACTATCAATTTTGTTTATGTAGGATTACCAAAGATTGGTAATTTTCAATAATCTTTGGATAAAAGTATTCATGTTAACCATGTATTTGTTATTTTGTTCTGTCTGATAACGCATGAATAATTAGGAATCAAGAATAAAATGTTGTTATGCTAACACATTCTTGCTAGCAGTTTAAAAACACACACTGCTGGCGTTTGTTTGAATTTAGCACCTTTCTTAGTAAGATAAAGCATCCTACTATAGGTACTTAAGGCACATGGTGATTAAGAGGAATGATGAGAAAATATTAATATTCTTTATAAATTTTACTGTGTGTGCCTTTATCTAAACTCACAATTACTGAACTCTCTCTTCGAATAGCTGTGTGATTTTGGCAAGACCAATCGTACTTTACCCATACATGTCCCCTACTGTATATTGCTCAACATTTAAATTGGTCTATGTTTACTGGGGAGGTGTGAAATCAATCATAGTCTATGTCCCTGGAGCCATTGTTTCGGTCTATGTATAGTATGTTTCCCTAACACCATACCCTTTTCAGGCAAATGTTGTTTTTATTTAATAACTGTAATAGATGTTATCCATACCATTTTTCTTTGTGTACTGTCACATGATACCAGTGTTCTACTACTAATTGTCATTTTGAAGCATATCAATATTTTTATTTCATGGTTCATGTTTGCCTAGGATTTCTCAAGAATGTTTTGTTATCCAAACGTCTATTTGAAATAGTGTTTGATTATATTTTTAGCATATATTCCCGCAGCAACACGCGGGGTGTCATCTAGTTCTTTAGAGAGAGCAGGAGGTTTCTCTATAAGAG
>NC_041393.1:236384537-236398717 GCF_002162155.2 Triticum dicoccoides
AGGTGATCGCATTTCCGCCAAATCCTAAACTGCGCCCGTTTCTTCACCACGCGCAAACGGGCGCACTGCATGAAGAACGAGTTTTGAACCGTCGCCCTCCTGCTTTTATATAAGCTGCGCTAACCACACTGCCACTCACACCTGATGCATTAAGTTCGATCTTTTCCCTTCTTTTCCTCTTTTCTTCCTTTTTCGTTTTCTTTTATTTTTTTCTTGTTCCTTTTTTAATTGGAATGGTTTTGTTCTTTTTTCTCTTTTTGTTTCTTTTTTTACTTTTGCTCAATTGAATGAACTTTTTCAAAATAACTGAACTTTTATCAAAATTGATGAAATCTTTAAAAATCGATGAACTCTTTTTGAAAATTGATGAACTCCTGTTCAAAATCAATGAACTTTTTTCAAAATTGATGAACTTTTTTCAAAATCATACATACTTTTCAAAATTGATTGCACTTTTTTTAAAACCGGTGTTTTTTTACAAAATCAAAGAACTTTTTTAAAAATTGATGAACTCTGTTTAAAATGGATGAACTTTTTTCAAAATTGAGTGAATTTTTTTTCAAAATCGGTGAATTTTTTTCAATTGTGAACTTTTTATTCAAAACTGATGAACTCTTTTCCAAATCGATTAACTTTTCTAAATTCAGTTTTTTTTAATAATTTCAAAATCTGAGAGGTACAGTATAAATAGCACGTTGACAATAGTTCTTATAGTATTTGGCGCTGTTATTAGTAAGTGCTACAGTATTATGTAGCCCGAGTGGTTAGCAAACTTTTACGGGAATCCATTGGTGCGAGCTTGAATCCTGGACAGAGCCTATTTTTATGCGCTTTTTTCCGCGTTGTAAGTTGTTGCGGTCGCGTTTTATGGGCCAGCCCAACTGAGCATTACAGTGCACGCCAGTTGGTTCCACGGCACAAAGGGCGCCGACATTTCCTATTCGGCGCCTTCAACGCCCGTTAACGTGCATTCTGTTAACTGGCGCCTCTTACCTGGGCCGGCCCATATAACACTGTATTTCGTCGAACTCCCAACATAAAAGGAGCAGAGACATGATTCGATCCTGCAACCTCTGCGTTGGGAAGTTCACAAACCAGTAGGCTATCGTACTATCGGACCTGTTGTGAAATAAATATATTTTTATTTATTTTATTCGTTTCTTCAGCTCGTGGTTTTTTCTCCATACGTTTTTATTTAGTTTTTCTTTTTTCTTTTTCCTTTTTTGTTTTTTGTTTTTCCTTTTTTTTAAAAAAGTTGATGAACCTTTTTCCAAATCCATTGAACTTAACTTTTTTCACAATCGGTGAACTTTTTTTCAAATTTGATGAAAAAAATAGATTCCATGTACTTTTTCCAAATTCGATGAACTTTTTCAATTTCGGTGAACTTTTTAAAATAATGATGGACATTTTTTCTAATGTGCCGAAGTTTTCTCGATGAACCTTTTCTAATTATGATGAACTTTTCTCAAATTTGATGAACCTTTTCCATGAACTTTTCTCAAATTAGATGAACTATTTTTCTGATTCAATGAACTTTTCCAATTATGATGAACTTTTTCTAATTATGATGAACTTTCTCAAATTCTTCAAAGCAATTTTGAAAAAAAGTTTCATTTTGCAAAAAAAGGAAAACAAAACCTTTACAGAAAAAGAGAAAGAAAAAACCTGGTTTGGGGGATTTGCGAGTTGCAGAAAGAATAAAAGAAAGCTAACAAAGTTTGTTAGCACAGGTCGTTTGATGGCGTAGTGGTTCGTGCACTGCACTGTGGAGCATGAGGTCCGAGTTTGAATTCTGCTCCCCGCGCACCCTTTTTGCCGTTTCTAAAAGAAAGAAAAGAACAAATGGGTCGGCCCGCTACGCGCCCCTCCGAGCGCCAGCTCTCTAATCGGCGCTAGCAGCGTCGACTAGGAGCTCCCGGAGGTGATTCTCGAAAAAAATAGAGAGAGTAGGGGGCACCCCTCAAAAAAAAAGAAATAGAGAGAGCGAGGAGGAGGACTCCTCCGGTAATCCCCTCCCGTTGGGGTCCTCACAATGGTGCCTATTGACTCTGATCCCCTGTCCTCTCCATCCTCCATTGATGACGGTGTCTCAAGACCCTCGATTAAGGCACCTTCAATGCAAAACGCCTATACAAACGCTTAGGTGAATAAAAAATATCAAGAAATTGCTGAGCGCTTTGTGCTCTAATGCCAGATGCTAATTTCCAGGTGCTAAAAAGGAAACGATCGATAGTTTGACATCCAAACTAAAACAAGTCTAGTCGGCCATACGGTACGACCCATGCCCACTCTCGTGACCCTCCCCTACCCAGCCTTGCTCGCCGCCAATGCCGGCATACCCACCCGCGTGCCACCCAGCCACTCCCATGCCTCGCCCGGCTAGATCCTCAGGCATGCCGCCTCCCCTGCTTGCGCCACCGGGTACGGAGGTGCCCAGGATGCCGCTCCCGTTCATGTACCAGGCGTTCCCAGAGATGTTGCGATCGATTGGATCCGTGTTGCCGGCGACGCTGGAAGCGACGAGGGCACAACAATGGAGAGAGAGAGAGAGAGAGAGAGAGAGAGAGAGAGAGAGAGAGAGAGAGAGAGAGAGCGATGAGGGTCTGCGATGACACGCCCACATGGACTCCGTGCGTGATAGAATGGAAGGAAGAGGAGCGGGTGTAGGATCGAAAGTATGTCTATAGGGGGGTGATTAGACTACTTGACCAAATAAAAACTTATCATTTTCCCAATTTTAGTTGTAGGCAAGTTTTAGCAATTCTACCAAGTCAAGCAACACCCTACACATCCAAATACTTTGCATATCAACATAAAGGAGGGACCGGAGAAAACAAACACAATGAAGACACAATGATTTTTGGCGTGGTTCCGGTAGGTGGTGCTATCGTATGTCCACTTTGACGGAGACTTCAACCCACAGAGGGTAGCGGCTGCATGATTCCACGGAGGGCTCCACCCACGAGGGTCCATGAAGAAGCAACCTTGTCTATTCCACCATGACTTACGTCCATGAAGGACTAGCCTCCCTTGGGTTAGATCTTCGCAAAGTAGGCGATCTCCTTGCCCTTACAAACACCTTGGTTCAACTCCACGAGATCTTGGAGGCTCCCAAGTTACACCTAACCAATCTAGGAGACACCACTCTCCAAAAGGTAATAGATGGTGTTGTTGATGATGAACTCCTTCTCTTGTGCTTAAAATGATAGTTTCCTCAACACTCAATCGCTCTTTCACAGATTTGGCTTGGGTAGGAGAAGATTGGAGTGGAAAGCAACTTTAGGAGGCTATAAATCAAGGTTCAAATGGTTGGATTGGAATCTCTTGATCTCAACAAATGAGTTGGTGGTTCTCTCTTAGAAATTGAATGGTGAAAGTGTAGTTTGTTCTGATGGCACTCTTAGAGAGTGGGTGGGGTGGAGGGGTATAAATAACCTTCACCCAAAATCGAACCATTACACACTTTTGACTCAACCATTGTCAGGACCCTGATCCTAAGTCACACAGATCTAGCATGTAACACACCATATCACTTTGCGACCTCACGCACGGTATTCCCACGGGTGCCACCTTACCTAGCCCGGGACCATTTGCGCCTTTTGCACGTATATGATAGTGTCGCTAGCGTCCATATGACAAAGAACCCGGGCCAACATGACTAGTCATAAAACCCAAGGTGGCGCTAACTTACAGGGACAGGCACACGTGACCCAGCAACGAACGTGTCGGTCAACGATGTATGAACCCAAGTCGTAGCAAGCTACATGGACTTAAAGGAACAACGCGTGACATTTCCCCGAAGGGACAGACACAAGAACGAAGAAGGACACATGCCGGCTAGTCTAAGTGTTTCGGAGCAGTAGCAAGCTACCAAGGCTCAGTGGAAGCACTAGGGGACATTTCTCGGTAATAGAGGCTACCAAGAATAAACAACTAGGTTGTCGGATCCCACACATACCAAGCATTTCAAAACGTACACACAATATGCTCGATATGTGCAAATACAACATGGCATCACAACAAGACTCTACAACTCAGAGTATTTATTCATTAGGCTCCGAGGAGCCAAATATTACAAACATAGGTCTCATGACCCAACATTCAGAGCATACATACAACGGAAGCACAACATGTCTGAGTACAGACAACTACAAAAGAAAAGGGCTGAGAAGCCTGACTATCTACAAGATCCTGCCGAGGGCACAAGATCGTAGCTGAGGTAACAAGCTAAACGTCGAAGTCCAAGCGGTACTACTAGCGAGACTGAAGTCTCTCTGCAAAAACATAAATTAAGCAAACGTGAGTACAATTGTACCCAGCAAGACTTACATCAGAAGTAACTACATATGCATCAATATCAACAAAGGAATGGTGGGGTTTAACTGCAGCAAACCAGCTTTGACTCGGTGGCTATCCTAAACTACGACTGCAGGTAACTCTTTTGAGGTGGCGCACACGAGTGCACATATTCACCATATCAATACACCACTATGGATCCGCTCCCGTCTCCCTACGAGAACACCATCCATAGCACTCACGCTTATGTTGCATATTTTAGAGTATCCACTTTCACCTGTCTATGAACTATATAGGCAACCCATAGGTCCTTTACCACGGACGTGGCTATTCGAATAGATCATTTATAACCCTGCAGGGGTGTACTTCTTCACACATGTTTCCACCATTTAGCGTCTGCACACGACATGTGCTCGACAGACTTCAAGCGAAAGCCGACGTAGGTGTAGACCACGACCTGACTAAGCACACAAGTCTCTGGTCCAGGTTTATCGCCTATTTAGGTTCCATCCGCAGGGAGTCCGGCTGAGGTTTCCACATACGGCCCCGAACGATGTGTGCAGGGTTCCCGAGACACCAAACAGGCGCCCGGTACACCGTGTCGCGTGCCTACCGCATCACAGCCCACCCCTCAGGTCAGCGCTGCGCACGGCCTCCAGCAAACTAGAACACCAGAAACTACTTGCAACTCCTGGACAGAGGACAGGGGCGGTTAATAAGTCGAGCGGGGTCATATTTCAGGGCCCAACGTGTGGTAGTAGCTATTCATGGATCACAAACACAGAACTCAGTTCCTGAGGACGGTTTCAATGAGACAACCCACCATGTACTCCTATATGGCCTCTCACCGCTACCTTTACCAAATCGTGTTCACACACTTAGCTCACACACAGTAGGACATGTTCACAACTTTCCAATTCATCCCCGATGAATCAGACCTAACACAGCTCTAAGCATAGCAGGCATGACAAATAAGCATGAATGAGTAGGCACATCAGGGCTCAATTAACTCCTACTCATGCTAGTGGGTTTTATCTATTTACTATGGCAACGACAGGTCATGCAAAGGAGAAGGGGTTCAGCTACCGCATCAAGTAATAGATGAATCGCTATTGTCCTAATGCAGTAAAAGAGAGAAGGAGCGAGAGAGTGGGATTGTATCGGAATGAACAAGGGGTTTTTGCTTGTCTGGCACTTTTGAACATAGTAATAGCTCTTCATCGGTGTCATCGATCTCATCGTTGGAACATCGTCTAGTGAGAGGGGACAATTACCGGCAAACAAGGAAGAACACAATCATTGCAATGCTCAATATGATGCATGATCATGATATGGCAAAATGAGTGTGTTGGGCTAATGCAACTACAACCAGCTGGGTTTGAGTCATTTTGAACCAAAGGTTCAATCCCAAACTCAACTCATGAATTTAAATAGTGCCTTATCATGTTTTGCACTAAACAGCAAGGTTAAGTTGCTTAAACATGCATGAAACCATTACAGATTGATAGATTTTATTTTTATGATCATTTTTCATATATAAATCTTAGCATTTGGAGTTACAGATTAATTTCTATGATTTTTAGAAGTTTAGAGCATTTTCTGAAATTCATAATTCATTTCTGATTTATTTTAATTCCAGAAATGTTTACTGCGTCAGCATTAGGTCATGCTGACCTTAGTAGGTCAACAGGCGCCGTCCAGGTCAAACCTGACCAGTGGGGCCCACTGGTCAGTGACTCAGTTAACTAATTGAGTTAATTAGTGCTAAACTAACCCTAACTAAAAATTCAACAGGGCTAGGCCCACTTGTTAGTGGCTCATTTAGTTAACTAAGGTAGTTAACACTAATTAAACCTAACACTAATTAAATCCTAATCTAGGAGTTAGTCAGGGGCTGGCCCCACATGTCATAGACCCAGGGGAGGTCAAACCCCTAGTCAGCGGGGTCAAACCCACCGGTGACTCGACGCCGGCGAGGCCAGGTGCATTGTTGGTGCTCGGTATTGCTCCTCCATCGACCAAAACGACTGCGGTTTGGTCCTACGCGCTCCTGGGAGTGATCCGCATTGGCTGGTGGTGGTGGCCGAGCTCGGGTTGGTCGGGAACTGCGCCGGTGACGACCGTCGTGGCTGCCGGAGCTCGGGGTCGATGCTACAACGGCCTTGGCAATGCGAGGTTAGCACCTACGGCGTCTACGCGGTGCGCCGAGGCCAATGGGCACATGCATGGGACCAAAAGGTCAACGGAGCCTCGTCAGCGACGAGCTCGTGTGGCGACGTGCTACGGTCAGCAAGGGGGCGATGTTTACGGTGAGAAAACGAAGCAGAGGAGAGGGGGGTTCGACGCGGGGGCTCACATGGAGTTGGTAGGGAGGCTCAACAAGCTCGGGGAGGCACCATGGACGACGAACGGGCACCGACGATCTTGGCGGATGAAGCTTGAAGAAGAGGTCGGGGAAGCCGCTGCAGGGCTTCCGGCGGGGCGTGGCTCGGTGAGGAGGAATGGGTGGTCGAGGCGGAGCTTCTAAGCGCATCGGCGAGGTGAGGCAGTGACCGTGGCCACGGCAACTGTGAACGACGGCGACGGGGGCGCTCGGGCACGAGAGGAGAGAGAGCAGAGGAGGGAAGAAGCTCGGGGAGGGAGTGAGAGAGGTCCAGGGGGCTGCGTGGCGCCGTGAGAGACATCCAGGGGAGGAGGGGATAGCCAGGCAGGGTGGAGGTTGATGAGGATACAGACCTGGGGTAGGGTCATAGGCCTGACCTATACGTCCTACCCAAGGTCACTACCCAAGAAGGCCAGAAGGTCAAAAGACTCCATGAGACCCCCGGTCAAAGGTGTCGAGTGCAATCCACTCGACATCGTGTCACTCGGGAGTCTCCCTACCTACTGTCACTCGACTAACAAGAGAATCACTCGACCTCCCGAAGACCAGGAGTCACTCAGCGTGCAACGGACACGCATTCACTCTGTAGTCTTTAAGGTCATTAATAGCACTTAAGGCTGGCGTTACCAGTAACGCCAACACTTTATGTACATTAACTCCCTTGTAATGGAGGGCGGGAGAGGTCCTGGCGAACTCTATATAAGCCACCCTCCTCCTCTGGCACAAGGGTTGGCATCCCCTGTAATATCACACACGTAATCCAATCGACCGCCTCCGGGCACCGAGACGTAGGGCTGTTACTTCCACCGTGAAGGGCCTGAACTCGTAAATCTCGTGTGTACACCTTCGCCATAGATGAGATCTTGCCTCTCCATACCTACCCCCTTTCTACTGTCAGTCTTAGAACCACGACAGTTGGCGCCCACTATGGGCCAGGTGTCTTAGCGACTTATTGGTGAAGTTGCAAGTTTTTCCGATCATCATCATGGTTTCCGACGGCGAGTTAGCTGAGGGGCGCGAGATCCATCTCGGTGCGCTCGTTTTCGTCGCTGACGACTCGGTGTGGCTTCAGGAAGCTCCGCTCGACGTTGAGGTGCTCCCCGTTCGAGGGGAGACGCACTTCCGCGCGTGCGTTCGCGGTGTCCTTCTTCGGCAGCCGTCGACCCAGTATCAGCCGGCTCCGATGATATCTTCCCTCCCCGATGTCCGCCGCCGCAAGCGATCCGGTCGATCACGACTTCAGCGGTGGGTGAAGCATGTGGTGGCTCGGCGTTTAGCCACCCATCAAGTCACGGCAATCGAGCCCGATGAAACTCTCCACGGCCTATTCGATCTGTCGACTGGCTCTGTGGAGACTACATCCGAGTGCGATAGCAGCGATCCTGCGGCTGAAGTCCTGATGGTCGATGGTCCGCGTGGCCCACCTGGCTTTTGCCGTGAGGATGGCGAAGATGCTGGCGGTGATCCATCACGGGTCCACGAGGATTATTGTCCCGAACCTCTTTCTTCGCAGCAGAGAGAGGAACTTCGTCGCTGCAACATGGATGCACTCCACACGCCCATCATTGGAGAAACTCCCGAGGCTCGGGCCTTGGAGGAGGTGCGCCTAGCCAATTTGGCTAAGCGCACTCGACAAGATAACCTTCAGCACGCTCTCGACGAGCACGCTCAGGAGCGGATCCATTAGTCTAGTCGACGACAGCTTTTTCCGCCTCCACCTAAGGTATACCGTACTCTGATTCAAAACCTCGCAGCTGCAGCCCGAATAGCAGAGTCGATTCAGCCTTCCCAGTCAGAGGCTGGCAGAGGGCTGATGTAGATCCGGGCCTTTCTCCGGGCAGCGGGGGAGCAGAACACTGCAGTGTCTCAGTCGCGGAATAGGATTCACAGCAGATCTGTAGTAGCGGATACGGTCCAGTCGGCCCATAGCCCGAGATCGCCCCTGCGGCGTGAAGGCCGTGGATAGTATGATCGTCAGTTCGACCGTGACAATCATCGTCGAGTGCCTACGCCTCCTTCGAGGAGTGCGTCGTACGGGCCTCGGCGGAACGATGACAGACGCCCTCACAGTGGCGAGCGCAGGGCTCCGGTCGACCCAAGAGAGCCAGGCATCGATGCAACCATTCTCGTTCAAGGCTTGGTCGACCGGAACAGAGCGCATAGAGAACACCTTGGCAGAGATCGTTCGAGTGGCAGCAGATTGCATGTTTTGGGTCCAGAGTGTTTCAGCGGAGCCATCAGGGCAACAATAATTCCTCCCAACTTCAGGTTGGCAACTGGAGTTAGTAAATTCACTGGAGAATCCAAACCCGAAACCTGGCTTGAGGATTACCGAGTGGCTGTGCAGATTGGAGGCGGAAATGATGAGATAGCGATGAAGCATCTCCCTCTTATGTTGGAAGGGTCGGCCCGAGCGTGGTTGTCTCGGTTGGCTCTAGGCAGTATACACAGTTGGGAGGAGTTAGCTCGAGTGTTCATAAGAACTTTTGAGGGCACATGCAAGCGACCAACAGGGTTGCCCGAGTTGCAGCATTGTGTGCAAAAGCCGAATGAGACTTTGAGGGAATTCATTCAGAGGTGGACCACTTTGCATCACACCATTGAGAATGTATCAGAGCATTAGGCAGTGTGCGCTTTCAAGGAAGGCGTCAAGTACCGAGAGTTAGTTCTGAAATTCGGTCAGACTGGAGATATGACTCTGACCCAGATGATGGAGATAGCCGCCCGGTACGCTAACGGAGAAGAAGAGCATCGACTCCGTAGCGGGAAGAGTAAACCAGTCGGCCAAGAGGCCGGTGGGGGTGGCTCCAGTCGGAAACAGAAACGTAAGGCTGAACCAGCGGCACTCGGAGAGATTGCAGGAGTGGCTCAAGGAAAGTTTAAGGGAAAGCCTAAGGGGCCCTGGCCCCCTAAGAAGGTAAAGGATCAAGCAGGGAATGACGTGCTAGATTTGCCATGTCACATCCACACAAAGAAGGATGAAGAAGGTAATCTGATTTACCCGAAGCATACCACTCAACAATGTCGACTCTTGATCCAGCTGTTCCGAGAGAAACAACCCAATGAGAAGGAGAAAGAGTCAGACAAAGATGAGGATGAAGAGGAAGATGATGGATATCCTAAGGTCAATTCCACTCTCATGATTTTTGCTGATGTTGGGAGCAAGAGTCGGTTGAAGGTTATCAATAGAGAGGTGAATATGGTTGCTCCGGCGATGACGACCACGTACCTGAAATGGTCCCAGATAGCCATCACATTCGACCAGTCAGACCATCCTGCTCGTGTAGCCACCCCCGGGAGGCAAGCACTGGTGGTCGACCCAGTGGTCGGTGGCACTCGACTGACTAAAGTGCTGATGGATGGTGGTAGCGGTCTGAATATCCTGTATGCTGAAACCTTGAAGGGGATGGGCATCCCGATGTCCAAGCTTAGCGAGAGCAATATGAGCTTCCACGGTGTTATCCCCCGAAAGAAAGCCGAATCACTCAGCCAGATCACTCTCGACGTGGTTTTCGGTGATTCCAAGCATTACCGTAAAGAAAAGTTGACATTTGAAGTTGTGGATTTCCAGAGTGCTTATCATGCCATTCTGGGAGGCCTGCATACGCACGTTTCATGGCTCGACCGTGTTATGTGTACCTCAAGTTGAAGATGCCTAACCCCAAAGGTGTGATCACAGTTACTGGCAATTGGCAGAAGGCAGAGGAATGTTTCCAGAAAGGTTCCAAAATCGCCGATGCACAGATGGCAGCGGTTGAAATCCAAGAGTATCAGAAGAGTGCAGATCCGAGTGATTTGCTCCGAGCCAAGAAGCCTGCTACAGAATCTGCATTTCAGTCGACCGGTGAAATGAAACCGATTCATATTCACCCGACTGATCCTAATGCTGCACCGACTCATATATCAACAACACTCGACAGCAAATAGGAAGAAGCGCTCATCTAGTTCCTCCGTGAGAACTGGGACATCTTCGCATGGAAACCCTCTGACATGCCAGGTGTACCCAGGGAACTAGCTGAGCATCGTTTGCGTGTCGACCCCAAGGTAAAACCCGTCAAAGAGCACCTTCGGTGGTCCACCGTGTAGAAGAGGAAAGCGATTGGCGAAGAAGTGGCTCGGCTGCTAGCAGCAGAGTTCATCCGAGAGATCTACCACTCCGAGTGGCTTGCCAATCTCGTCATGGTCCCCAAGAAGGACGATTCACTTCGTATGTGCATTGATTTCAAGCATATCAATCAGGCCTGCCCGAAAGATCACTTCCCTCTCCCCCGTATCGATCAAATTATTGACTCGACTGAGGGGTGTGAGCGCTTGTCTTTTCTAGATGCATATTCCTGGTATCATCAGATCCGACTGTATGGCCCCGATGAAATAAAAACAGCCTTCATCACCCCATTCGGGTGCTTTTGCTATGTCACCATGCCATTCGGTCTTAAAAATGTTGGAGCCACATTCATGAGAATGATCCAGAAGTGCCTGCTTACTCAAATCAGTCGGAATGTGGAGGCATACATGGATGACATCGTGGTCAAGTCTCGCAAAGGTTCCGACCTATTGACTGACCTCGCAGAAACCTTTGCCAACCTAAGAAGGTACAATATCAAGCTTAATCCGTCAAAGTGCACATTCGGAGTTCCAGGAGGAAAGTTGCTCGGTTTTCTCGTTTCCAAACGAGGGATCGATGCCAATCCAGAAAAAGTTGATACCATTCTCCGAATGAAACGCCCCGTGCAAGTGCATGACGTTCAGAAGCTGACTGATTGTTTGGACGCCTTGAGTCGATTCATTTCTCGTCTTGGTGAAAAGGTCTTGCCTCTTTACCGACTGATGAAGAAATCTGATAAGTTCGAGTGGACTGAGGAAGCTGATGCAGCGTTTGTAGAGCTCAAAGCCCTGCTTTCCACCCAGCCGGTGCTCGCTGCGCCAATCAGCAAAGAGCCTTTACTGCTTTACATTGCAGCCACTGGACAAGTTGTCAGTTCAGTACTCACGGTCGAGCGAGAAGAGGAAGGAAAAGCTTACAAGGTTCAACACCCAGTTTATTATCTCTCTGAAGTTTTGACTCCATCCAAGCAACGATATCCACATTATCAGAAGCTTGTCTATGGAATATACATGACCATGAAGAAGGTTGCGCATTATTTCTCTGATCACTCCATTACAGTCGTCAGCGACGCGCCACTATCTGAAATTCTGAATAACAGAGATGCAACTGGTCGAGTGGCAAAATGGGCGATTGAACTCCTTCCATTGGATATCAAATGTGAGGCAAAAAAGGCTATCAAGTCCCAAGCAATTGCAGATTTCCTTGTCGAGTGGATTGAGCAGCAATTGCCGACTCAAGTTCACTCGGAGCATTGGACTATGTTCTTTGATGGCTCAAAGATGCTGAATGGTTCAGGCGCTGGAGTAGTATTGGTATCCCCCCGTGGAGACAAGCTTAGTTATGTTCTCCAGATTCATTTTGATTCCTCCAATAATGAAGCTGAATATGAAGCACTTATATACGTGTTGCGTATGGCCATTTCACTCGGCGTCCGTCGCCTTATGGTTTACGGCGACTCAGATTTGGTGGTAAATCAAGTGATGAAGGAATGGGATGTCAGGAGTCCAGCCATGACTGGTTATTGCAATGCAATGAGAAAGCTGGAGAAGAAGTTTGAAGGTTTGGAGCTTCACCATATACCCCGACTAAAAAATCAAGCTGCAGATGAGTTGGCAAAGATAGGTTCAAAGAGAGAAGCCATTCCCCGAAATGTGTTTTTGGAACATATTCATTCACCTTCAGTTTAGGAAGATCCTTTCACCGAAGAATCACCACAGCCCAAGAGTGCCACAGATCCGACTGAAGTCAAAATCCCAGCCGTGGTCGACTTAGTCATGGAGGTTTTGGTCATCACTCCCGACTGGACAGTGTCGTACATTGCATACATTCTTAGGAAAGAACTTCCAGAGGATGAAGAAGAGGCTCGACAGATCGTCCGACGGTCTAAAGCCTTTACTGTGATAAAAGGTCAGTTGTTCAAAGAAAGTGTAACTAGGGTTTGCCAGAAGTGCATCATGCCAGAAGAAGGCCGAGTGATCCTCAATGATATTCACTCGGGGACCTGTGGTCACCATGCGTCCTCTCGGACCATCGTGGCCAAAGCATACCGAGCCGGAATTTACTGGCCACGTGCCAATGAGATGGCAAAAGAAATAGTGGACAAGTGTGAAGGCTATCAGTTTTACTCCAGCATGTCCCATAAACTTGCATCAGCTCTAAAGACTATCCCACTCGTCTGGCCTTTTGCTGTTTGGGGATTGGACATGGTTGGACCCCTGAGGACTGGCAGGAGCGGATTTACCCACGTGCTAGTAGTAGTCGACAAGTTTACCAAGTGGATCGAAGCTAAGCTCATTAAAAACCTTGAAGCAAGTACTGCCGTGAGTTTCATCAGAGAATTGATATTCAGATATGGTGTGCCACAGAGCATCATCACGGACAACGGATCGAACTTCGACTCTGATGAATTCAAAGCCTTTTGTGCCTCCCAAGGTACGAGGGTTGATTATGCTTCGGTCGCCCATCCTCAGTCGAATGGGAAAGCTGAGCGAGTGAATGGATTATTCTCAAAGGACTGAAGCCCCAGTTGATGCGTGACCTTAAGCATGCAGCAGGAGCTTGGGTTGATGAGCTCCCATCAGTACTTTGGGGCCTAAGGATAACTCCCAATCAGTCGACCGGACGGACTCCATTCTTCTTAGTCTACGGAGCCGAAGCCGTGCTTCCGAGTGATTTGCTCCACAATGCTCCCCGAGTCGAACTCTTCTCGGAAGAGGAAGCAGAACAAGCTCGACAAGATGCAGTCGACCTCCTGGAGGAAGAAAGAGAAATGGCCTTGATCCGGTCGACCATTTATCAACAAGACCTGCGTCGATTCCATGCCAGGAACGTAAGGGGTTGAGCATTTCAAGGAGACTTGGTTCTTCGAGTGGATTAGCAGAAGCCACACAAGCTCACCCCTGCTTGGGAGGGCCCTTTCGTCGTCACCAAGGTGCTCCACAACGGAGCATACCGTCTCTTCAATGTCGATCACAACAAAGACGAACCGCGCACTTGGAATGCGGATCTGCTCCGCCCTTTTTACTCTTAAGTATTTAGACTGATGAGATGTAATAAGAAATACCTCTTAGTTTGGCTATCAAAAGACATAATTTTACTTTCTTCCGAATGATTGTTATTTATTTCTTTTGTACGTATCACCTTAGCCGCGAATCTGTTTCGCCTAAGATGAAGTGATAAAAATCCTATCGAGTGGTGAGTCTGCCTCTCACTCGGGGGCTTAGCTGAAGTCCAGTACTCGCCTAAGTGATAAAAATCCTACCGAGTGGTGAGTCCGCCTCTCACTTGGGGGCTTAGTTGCAGTCCAGTACTCGCCTAAGTGATAAAAATCCTACCGAGTGGCGAGTCCGCCTCTCACTCGGAGGCTTAGCTGCAGTCCAGTACTCGCCTAAG